>NW_024581599.1:0-22500 GCF_017639235.1 Corvus kubaryi
GGAACTCTTCAGAAACACATTGTTTATACCCCCAAGGAGTTTGTGGCGCACACAAATATTCTCAATCTACTGTATAAACAAATGTGTTATTCAGCAGACAGCGGCAGTTCTGCTGCTGATAACTGGGAGAGGGGCTGAAAACAACACAGGAATATTACCTCTACCTCTAAGTAGTTTGTACGGTTTGTTAGGATTCACTCTCCCTGTCATTTCAGTGGGATCTGGAGCTCTCATTGCTGTCTGCTTTGGGGTCCTTGATGGATTTTAACACAAACCAAAAAATTTAACGCTTGAGCATTGTAAAACTTCCTTTTTTTTCATGATCTGTGGCTTCCTCATGAGGGGGAAAGGGGAGGCAGCACCGATGACAGGTACTCCTGGTTCTCCCAGTGACAGGACCCGGGGGAATGGCCTGAAGTTGTATCGGATATTTAGGTTGAATATTACGAAAAAGGTTCTTCACCCAGAGGGTGATTGGGCAGTGGAAGAGGCTTCCCAGGAAGTGGTCACATCTCCAAGCCTTCCAGAGTTCCAGAAGCATTTCTGGAACATTTCAGGGACATTTTGTGATTCTTGAGATTGACCTATGCAGAGTCAGGATTTGTACTCGATGATCCTTGTGGGTACCTTCCAGCTCAGGGTATTCTATTATTTTATGATTTTATCCTATTTGAGCAAACACCTTTTCATGTCTTTGGTAAAAAGAGTGAGTTATGAGACCCACACTTTGGGAATGCATCAAACACAGAAGCTTCTCTATTGAAAGCATCCAAGGTGCAAGAAGAGAGGGGAGAACAAAGGAGATAAAAAGGAAAGGAAGTAAAGAAGATGGATTCTCCAGTTACAATATTGCACAAGAATGACTGAAATGATTCAAAAAGAAATGACTGAGTTTGATAGGTTAAATATAGTTGAAAATGTGATCGAAATTGTATTCTGGCCCATAGATTTTGGAGCCAGTGGAGATTTTCAAAGGCATCTGGGGGCTGAAATCAATTTGACTTAGCAATTGCATATTGGTTGGTAGTTTCTGACCCTTCTCAGTGCAATGTGAGCATCTCTCTATCACTTTGAGGTTTTTTGGGAATACCACTGTTAGGTCTCCTTCCTTCTTTCCTTTGAACCAGGTGGATAGAAGACACCAATAAATCAATCAAAATTACAATCTGTTACAAGAAAGTAGAAAACTCCTTCTTGTTGATCCAGCATGAAATGAAGGCACAAAGTCACTCTGTTAAAGAATAACATCTTTAAGATCTTCAACACTCCTCAGTTGTTTCAAGCAAATCCAGATGATGAATCCCATCATCCCACCTTAACTATTATGTGGATACTCCACATCAGACTAAACTAATCTCTAGAGATCTATGTTTTGAGTCCTTACTTCTGATGTTTTTAACATGTTCTTGCTATTTTCTCCTCCAGTATTACATTCCTTAGATGTGCATCCATCCTTCTCTAAATGAAGAGGTGTCACAAAATGATGTGTAAAAAAAGGGGCAGCACATAAATATGGGATTGTCATTGCTTGTTCTTTCCTGTCTTCTTTGGCTCACACAGACAACAATTCTCCCAGGGAAGGTTTATAAATGTGGAAGAAAAGTAGAGAAATTAAGCAAATTTTTCAACTGGTACCACTGCTCTTCTCATTGCAGCTTCATTTCATGTCACTGGAGTCAGGAAGGTCTCAGTTAGTATTAGCAATCATTTTGATTGCTCAGTTAGTATTTTCATTGCCTATTTTATTTTGGTTTTTTGTGTGCATGCCAAGCTTCATATCAATATTTCATATGTGTGTGGAGTTGTGGTTTGGAGACTTGTGGGAGTGGACTGTCCCACCATGGCAAGAAGACCTAGGTATTGATCTCTCTGTGAATGCCATCAGCTGTGAAGTCTTCTCAGAATTTTAGGCAGAAAAGGCAACTACTGAGATCAGGCCAGAGCTGGCGGGAAATACGGAGCTGGGACAGACCATGGGAAAAGTCCTCAAGTGCAAACTGGTCCCGAGGAAAGGAGAGCAGGGGCAGTGGCCAAAATTCAGTGAGGAGCTGGTTCCCAGCAGAGGTGCTGCCTTGCCAGGGCCCTGGCAGTGAAACAATCGTGGTTCTGGCTATTTCATGGCCTGAAGCAGTCTGCTCTCCTGGCCCCCATCTGCCTTTGATCTGGGCTGGTGCTCATCACGGAAAAATGAATACTCCAATACTCACCCCAATTTATTATCCTTCCTTGTTCCCTGGCAATGCCAGGATTCCAGAACTGTTGCAGCTGAAAGTCTCTGAGCCCTGCTCAGTGCTTAGAGGCTGAGAGGCTGAGCAGAGCAACACTGCACAGAAATGTCCATAATGAAGTTTAGAGGTGGGGTAGGAGCAATCCTTCCCTGGCAAGGGAATGAGCACATAAAATACATTAAAATTTCAAAGTATTCAAAGGTGACACAGAAAAAAAGGATTCTTAGAAACCTCTGAGATAGATTCCAATATTAAAGGGGCTACAGGGCCATATTTCTAATGCTTAGCCAGTGCTCACTTTGCCCTGAGGTCAGTGTTCTTTCCTTCAGACCAAGATTCAAATAAATAAATTTATATTTTCATCATGAATGTGTTAACAACTTCACACTGTCTTTGCCTGTCTAGCTAAAACCACTGTCTCCTTACTACAGTCTCATAAATTTGAAGGCCAGAAGAACCATTATTTTAGTATAGTTTGGCTTTTCCTCTCCTGCAAGACACAGGATTTAAGCAGTGATTGCTCTATCAGGCCTCTAACTTGTGGCTGAACTAGGGAGTCTCTTTGGGAAAGACATCTAATCTTGATTTAAAGACTTCTTTAAAGACTACTTAACAACTCATCAAGCTTGTCTGGGGTTTCTTCTTTGGTTTATAGAAGTAATGAACCGAGTCCCCCATCCTCCCCTCCTGGAGATACTTCTTAATGGAAAGTAAAAATGCCACAATTACAACACACCATGTGTGGGACATAAAACCTCACTCTCACTCCAGTATCTGTATCGTATTTAATAAAGTACCAACAGAGCAGCAATAATGTACACTGGGAATCAGGCATCATAAATAAAAGGAGAAAAATGTAATAATGGGTAGTTGGAGAAAAATATGAAAGCAGCTGTAAGAACAGAAACAGACAAGGGAAAAAAATAAAAACAAATAGAAAAAAGAATCAAAACCCCTCAGAGCCAGGCATAGAAATAATGTATTTTAAAGTGGATGCACTTTTGGAGGCTTCTTCCTGAAGAGAGGAAGAGATACACAGGCAAGCATGCACACACACACACACTTGCCAGATCTTACCAGATGATGTAGTTGAGGCTGGCTGAACTTAATTAACTTGGATGAGTGCTTTTAGATTTTAACCTTCCTTGTTTATTTGCTTTCACTGTGCAGTGGTAAAGACTTTCAGACATGGAGGGAAGGAAGAAAAGGAGGGATGAAACGACTCTTGAAGAAAACAATAAGCAGCCCCATATTTGTCCAGTTGTTTGTTTTTAAGGGTGCAGGATAACTGCTCTGTTTGAGTAAACCAGCACAGCTCTGATACTGATTTATACCACCTGAGATCTGGCCCTGGATTTAAAAAAATAATTAATAAATGTTCTATCCCACAACCTTGTCTTTGTTGCTAAAAGAATCACTACAGGGACCCATTGCCTGGCACTGAATCAAGCTGACTTGGTTTGACCACAGCCACAGTTCTCCTAGTTCCCAAAACAAGCTGTTCACATCCAGGTTCATACATGGGAATGGCCCCTGGCTCTTGCTACCTCCCAGAACATGGCTGGGAACTTCTTTGTCTGGGCTAAAGGCTTGGTTGGGAATGGAAAAATTTGGAAGAATGAGCTCCAAAGCCAGGTTCTGTGCCCTGACTCTGGCTCTGGGAATTCCCAAATTAGGCATTGCCTAAGCTCTAGAACTAGGACATATATATGTGTATATAAATAAATAAAAATATATATAGTGACAGTGTTGGTCCTTCATGCCTGAATCTAAGTATACCAGGACCTTTATCTCTACTAAATCATGGAAACAAAACATGTTTTGGGTTTGAAGGGGCCTTTAGAGACAACAGAATCACAGAATCATAAAATCAAAATCAAAGTAACATAGAATGGTTTTAGATTCGAGAGAGATATTCCTTAGTCTCTGACAAATTCAGGTTTGGACATAGTATCCAGCATGATCTGGAAGGCTGCCCCGACACAGCTTTTTTTACAAGTCTTGAAACTTTTTGTTGCAGATTGCAGAGGGTTGTAATGGGAGGGAACTTTCTGAGGGACCTGATGGATTCTTTTTAATCAAGGGTTTGTTTACTGAAGTCTGGGGGTTTCTGCAGAGATAATCATCTGCATTCGGGAAAGAGAAGAATCACTTTGGTTAATTTGGGGAGTATGCATGAGCAGGGCTTAACCCTGATGAAAATATTTGAGGTCCAAGGTACAAAGTCCAAGATGCAGCTGAGGGTGGGTGCTGGTTCCTACCTGCTCCCAAGGGATTCCTACTGCTCCTCTCCTGCCTGTCAGAAACAGGGCTGGGCTGGACTGCAACAGCCTGGCAATGTCTGTCAGAGAAAATTAAAACAGCAACAAGAAGCAAGAGAGGGATGCAAATGTTGGTCCATCTGTAATGTCAGACCTTTGTTCTGGCCTTTTGCTCCTGACTGAGAACCTCAGCTCACTGTTCCCAAGGAAGGTGGGTTAGTCCCTCATGTGGAAGGGCCCTGCCAAATTTGCCACAGGGTGGGGAGAGCTCACTCCTGACCTGCATGCTGACAGTTGGTGTGGATGAGCAGGGATCACCATGGATGAGGATACAACGTGAAAGTGGATGACTGACAGCCATGGTTACAAACGTAGTTCAGATCTGATGTGTAAAAATGGCATTTTCTCACTCAGCAGAGCAGCTCCCTGTGCCTGATTGCTGCCCCAGAATTCAGAAACTATAAAAAGCACCCAGGAGGGAGATTTACTCATGCCAGCCCTGTTGAAACACTATTCTTTGACTTTCTAGACAAGTGTACACTGAAGTTCCTCATTACTATGGTGAAGCTTTTCAGTGTCAGGTAGCAGAGCCCAAAAAGATGCAGATAGTCCCACCTGGCTTCTCAGATGCTGCTGTCAAGGCTGCTGGTGTTGGGGAACACTGTGAAATTCAATTAATTACAATTAATCCAATCCAGTAATTACAATTTCCACTCATGGGTGGGAGGGAGAGGGGAAGGAAGGGAATGCAGGCCTAAGTGCCTGTGTTTTTTCATTAATTCAGTTGAGAAGAGGAAAAGGTCACTGAAAACTTGGAAAATTTCAAGATAACCATGGTGACTCAAGACAATCTGGGGTGACTGCATACGAAGCCAGGAGAAGTGAGGAGGTGCCAGTGGTTGGTCAAGATCACAGAATCATGAAATCGTCGAATGGTTTGTGTTGGAAGGGACCTTAAATCTCCCCTCACCCTGTCATGGGCAGGGACACCTCCCACTACACCAGGTTGCTCCAGGTCCCATCCAGCCTGGCCTTCAACACTGACTTCTTGGACACGTGTTTAATGTGAAAGAACTGGTTACTTAAACTAAAGAAAACAAAAAGACTGTGATAGAAGTGTCCATCACTTTAGCACCACAGTCTGGTACTTGGAGAACTCTCTTTGGTAAAAGACCAAAGCCCTGGGCACACCTAAGCCTGCAGTTGTTTCAACTACCAGATCTCATACACAAGGTCCTACCTGATCTCTGAAGGGTTTTACTTTAGATCAATCCTTGGATAAGAAACAGAAATAGTCTCTGGGCTGGGGATGAAAACACCAGGTGTCCCCTGATGATCTTTAAGGTCCTTTCCAGTCCAAATCATTCTGTGATTCTAAGATTATTTCAGCAATTGGTTTTTAGCCCTGTAGATATCAAATGGTGGATATTTGACTCTCACAAAGTCTCTACCTATATTAACTGTTTAATGGGTCCAGGAAGAGAACTGCAATAAAATGCAGTAAATTCTTACTGAGTCAGTTGCTGCTTTTTCAGGTCCAATGTCTTATGAACCAGATACATGACTCACCCCAGCATTACGTATAATTTTGCAGCACTGTACAGCACTAGGCCTCTTTTCCCAAAATACAGACTGATTTTTAGCTCATGAGGTGCTTGCAGGGTGGTATTAGCCAGCTGTCACTGGAGGATCAGATGATATTAATGGCAACTGGCATGACTATTCAGCTAGCTGAGCTCATCCCTGCAAAATCAGATGGAGTCTATTTCAAACAAAAAAAGGAAATCAGGAGAAGCCAAGTGAAATAACAAAACTGCTGCCGACTTGAACAATCCAGCAATTCATCACCTCAATGAGGTCCTTGTGAATGTGAGGAAGCCACAGAACAAGGCTGGGTCTGCAAAAGATTTCCTCATCTCTTGTACCAAGGAATTTATTGAAGCTCAGTCCGTGCCTCCTAAAGCTCCATGTCTGAGAATCCGAGCCTGTGACTGTAACAGTGCAGCAACATCCTGGCTGGCAGGAACGTTGGGTCTGCGGCTTGTCAGTCAAAATGCATCCTGCATCCTGCTGGACTTGTTTTCCATGTGTGCCCCAGGGTAGCAAGCATTAGTTCTACCATTCCCCCAAGGATATGCATAACTTAAGGTGTGTGAGCAGTCCCATGGATTTCAGTGGGACTGCAAATGTGTTTACACACCTTAGCAGCTCCCTCATTAGCGCACAAAAAATGTATTATATTTCTGTCAAAAGGCAATTTGAAGTTCACTTTTCAAATGCCAAAGGCCTGTGCATTTACCAAGAACAACATTTAGCTTTTCCAGCCTCTGTTCCTCAGGGCCAGAAAACTTGTACAAAGGAGGAAAATCACCCCAAATGGGCTTTTCTTGTACCACAAAGAGGAAATCAAAAAATCATTAGATAAAAAGGTGGTCTACATTTATGGTTAAATATTGGATGTGTAATTTAAATGAGAGAGCCAAGCTGAATGCAAAGCAATTACCAGCACTTAATATTAGTCAGACTAATAAAGCAGCAATTAAACCTCATTATGCAGCCATAAAATTGATGTGTAATAGATTGATTGCACCAAATGTTCATACCAATGTTTGATAGCATATCATAGGCAAGGTGAAGTGGTTCATTTAATCGGCAGATCAAAATAATTCCCGGCGATAGATTTAACCTTATTGCATTTCTTGGCTTCAGATGACATCCGTGACAGTACAAACAAATAAATAAACACAATGAAAGAAGAGAAAAAAATGAAAGCCTACAGAGCAGCTTGCTCTATGGCAAATACTCTCTATTCCATAGTATAATACTCCTTCTCCCGGGAGATCCACAGTTATTTGAGAATCTTCTTGCCAGCAGCACAGTTTGGATCTTGCACAGCAGCACTGCTTCATTGTTCACTCCTTGAATTGAATATGAGGCACTGAAGGAAACCAACATGTAAATGTTTTGCTGCCTGTTTACAGCTGACACAGAATTCAGCACCTTGGAGTATATTAAGTCCAGTGATTAAAAGAAAGTGTTGTTGGAAACCAAAAGGGTAAGCAGTGACGGGACCATTAATTAAAATCTTCTAAACTCCTTCAAAATGGCATCTGAACACATTTATTTTGGCAATAGCTTCAGACCTAATCATTATATTCAATAAATGTTGGAGAGTCCAGCATGTCAGGTTTTATGCCTTTTTTAATAAATATTTTTTATGTGGGTTCATGTGATGAATATATTTTTTTAAAGTTCAATTGCTTGGTGGTTATAAACCACCATATTTGCTGAAGATGAAATTTTGGTTCTCTGGTTCTCATGGATTTTCACAACCCATTATCCTTATTACCCTATACTTTGCATCATTACTAAACCAGAGCCACAATGCAACAGGAAAGATAAATGAATTGACATATTTTCTCCTCCAGCAACATTTTCCTTGGTCAAAAGAGCTTGATCTTCCTACATGGACCTCAACTCTGCAGCAGCTGAAGGGCTCACAAACTGCATAACTTCATGGTTAACCTTTAAATGGGAAAGAAATTATCTGAAAGACAAAGGTACCTTGACAAAGTACAGATACCAGGATCCTGGGGACAAGTAGGATTTTAAATCCTGATCTCCTGTACATATGGACAGCGTACATTAAGCATTTTCTGTAAGGAAAAGAAAAAATTATTTTAAAAATTCAGGAAGATTGAGGTCAACAGAAAATTTGCTTTTGACATCAGGATTTTCCAAAAGATTTTAAACAACCCAGGGATGGAAGGAAAAGAGATAAGAGATTTAAAGCCCATCCCTCATTTTAGTGGTTTAGTCAGTAAATTATCCTCCACACACCAAAAATCACAGAATAAGAAAACGGGCCATTTTTTAATCAAGCTTTGATTTTCCAACTAATTCTGTGAGAAAGTCATCACTGGCAAAACTCTGTTGCTCTTGTGAACCTTTCTCTTTCCCTGGTCTGTGCTGTGCTTTGGTTCATGCTGGTCAATCATGGTTTGAACTTGTTCTGGGTTCCAGCAGAGCAATGACCTCAGGAGGGAATCATTACTCCCTCATCCTACAGAGGTGAAGCTCCTTATTTTCAAATTCCTGGAGAGTCCCAAAGCCAGCTTCTGTAGGAATGTATGTGCTGCATCACTGCACGGTGAAGTGAAATGGCTCTGAGCTGACAATCTGAAATCTTCTCCTCTGTTCAGCACCACTGGCATGGAAATAGAGCAACGTAGTGGAGGAATGGGACACTGCACAAACCTGTGAGACTCTGACACTTCCTTTGGAAAATGGGGAAAAAACTTACATGGAAATAAAAAGAAGAAGTTCCTTGAAATACTTACTTATACACCATTTTCCCAGTACATTTTAGGTAAGAAAAAAATGCTTGATGCTTATTAAAACCTGGTAATTAAATCCCTTGGAAGGGTGCTGGCAGCAAAGATGTCATACTTCCATCTAGGCAGCACATGTTCTATTCTTCTAAGGTGAGATTCTTAAAAGCAGAATTTAGCATTTCCATCCATATTTGGCTTCCCCAACCTATGGACAGCTTTTAGAAATTATGCCCACCCAATTTAAATGGAATTGACAAAAATATTGCCTCTTTCAGAAGTTGGAGATCCTTTATATTAATAATATTTATTGTCTAAATATTAACATTGGAGCTGGATTTTTGGCACCTGTACTTGTAAATCTTGATCCAAGTTTTGTGAAATATCCTTTAGATTAAAGCTTCAGCATTTCATTATACCTCATGGTAATATACTAGTGTTCCTGGTGAATATTTTTTTTAAATCCTCCCCTTACTCACCTCCATGTAAAATCTACTGGAATGTATAAAATGTGAAAATGCAATATATTGATGTGGGCATTTTCCAAACACTGTATCAAAGTATCCAAGTTTTTGCTCCTTTTTTTCTGAGCAGCTCCCTGTAAAAGCTGTTGCTGCTGTTCTAAATCAATAAGGTCATCCCAGCTAGTGTGTGTTTTGGATCCTAAATGCCTCCTCTGGTTTGGTATGCAGCACCTTGTACATGCTACTGCTTGTTCCTTATCAATAGCTCCAGCTCAAACAGTGCTGTTCCTTAAGGAGAAGTCTTTCATTGGATTTATTTATTCTAAAATGGACTAAAAATTTAAACAGAGACACAAGGGCTGTCTTTGAAGATGTAAAAGGACTGCTGCAAAGGAGGGAAATTAATTGTTCTTTATATAGCAGGTGGTTGGAACCAGATCTTTAAGGTCCCTTCCAACCCAAACCGTTCCATGAATCCATGATATTTTCTGAGGAGTGGAAAATTAAGAGACTTAAAACCAAGCCAGGGAGATTCAGGAGAGGTCTCAGATAAAATGTGCTGACTGCAGACCTGAAACAGATTGTCCTGAGGGGTTGTTGAAGCTTAACAAGTTTTTGAGAGTAAGTCAGATAAGCATCTAACAGGAATCACTTAACTGTAGCTGATCCTGTTTAGGGGCAAGAGAATGATCTAAGCAAGGTGCTGAAATTTCGTCCTACCTTGATTTCTCTGAAATTACACATTTTGAGAAGAAAGTCTTTCTCCACTAGAAAGGAATCATTGACAGGCTGATAAAAGTGATTCTTAGTGCTGTTGGCAAGCAGCTCTAACCTTCCCACACCCCAGGACTTAATATGGCCTTTTAGTTGAAGAAGGATTTGATGGGAGGCTAATGGTGTTTTGGCTAAGGTTCCAGAAAGGATAAACGTGTTTAGGAAACAGTAAGTTCTCTAATAGAATGTTAAATCCACTGAAGAAAGCAATTCTGAGACAGGATTGAAATTATTTTCAAATTATTTTCGAATATCAGAAAGAACAAAATGTCAGAAAATTAAGATAATATTTTAAAACTTGTCATTCAAGCTGTTAAGGCAGTCAGTATTGATTTGGTTTTAAAATAGCTTTAAAATATGAACAACAAATAACACACCAGTATGCTCAGCTCCCTCTTTGTCTAGCTTAGACCTGACAGCCCTCTCTTAGAAGGCTGAGGTCAACTGGGATGACTTCTTTCCTGAAATAGCCACAAGAAATCCCTGTGTGATACTTACAGATCCATCTCTTTAGCAGCAAAAGACAGACACGCTCTATTAGCATCCCTGGCAATACATGGGGTTATCCCAGCAGTGTGCCCAGACCCAGCATCCATCTGGATGCAAACGCACGTGTTCCTTCAGCTGATGCCAGTGTTGCCTCCAGGGAGGTGGGAAAAGGAACGTGGGGACTGCTGTTCCAGTGTCAGCCCTCTTTATAAGCAGGAGCTGCAACCTTCTGCTGCCTCATCCCTCCCTCTGTGGTGGCAGCAGCTTTCCAGGCTGGCCAAAGTAGGATGTGCAGTGTGGGCTTTGCTGTTTGCAGCAGCCTGCTGGCCTAGCCAGCCCAGTGCGTTCCTGTCAATAAGAAACAAAACCAAACAGGTATGATCCTTCTAGTTTTAGGGCATAGTAGAAGCGGTGGGAATAATTGTCCCTATTCTTTATGTGCAGATAATCTGTAAACGAATATTGGGTCTTTTCCGTCTGTATATGGTGTCACTTTGAATTATTTGAGAGGGATTTTTGACAAGGGGATGGAGTGACAGGACAAGGAGTAATGGCTTCAAACTGACAGACAACGGGTTTAGATTGGATATTGGGAAAAAATTCTTCCCTGAGTAGGTGGTGAGGCCCTGGCACAGGTTGCCCAGAGAAGCTGTGGCTGCCCCATCCCTGGAAGTGTTCGAGGCCAGGCTGGACAGGGCTTGAAGTAACCAGGGATATTGGAAGATGTCCCTGCCCATGACAGGGGGGTTGGAGATGATTTTTAAGGTCCTTTCCCACTCAAACCATTTTGTGACTCTCTGATCTGATTACAGCAAGTCCAGAAGCTCAAGTACCAGCTAAGGAGACTCAAGAATTTTCAGTAATTCTTGTGCTTCTGATGGTTGAAGTGATGCTTAAGTACCGCAAGAGAGGAAGAACCAAGTGCTCTTGAACAGAAGCAGTAACAATGCCCAGCTCTGCTGGTTCCTTTGAGCTGAAAATCAGCCCAGTGATCTCTGTGATTGAAATGAGAGAGGACATTCCAGTTCATGTTAATAAAATGCGGTGGAGGCACTTGGAATAAATTTGTAAGCACTGTAAATCTTCACTGGATGATCTCCAAAGAGAGAAAGCTGCATTAGCCCAGCCAAGATGTAAGGCAGTCACAGCAAAGGGATCTGGCATCCTCCTCAGGGAGGCAGGAAGGCAGACTGATTGCATTTGCAAGATGGAGAAACTGAGCTGATCTGGATTCTAAGGATAGTCAGGACGCTCTGATCACACAGAAACCTTTTTTCACTGCCATAGACACATAAAAAAAAATTACAGGGCAAGAAAGAGACAGGAATAACCAGTGGAAACAACACCAAAAGTCCTTATCATGTGGCCCTTTTTTTTCCAGTAATAACACCCATTAATGAAGCATTAATTATTTACCTGAACTTAAGCAAGCTTAAGTCATTGTGTAGTGGCCACAAATTACACCAGTGCAGGTCCAAGTCCAATTAGTCAGATCTACTTTCACATTAGGGACCAGTTTTGATCTCCACTTTGGTTCCACATATGAAAGTTTATTTTTAGGAAACATTGTGTTTACATGTTCAGATGACCTTGATTTTCTGGTATATAAAAATCTGACACTTCTTCTTTACAAGTATTGTTCCTCAAAAATCACCTTTGTATATAAAAAAAAATAAGTAAAATATTTTTTTTCTATTATTATATTTAGATATGCAAGATTATCTATTTTTTGCTCTTTTTCTTTTCTTTTTGTTTTTTTTTTTTCCTTTGGTCAGTTGTTCAAGTTTTCTGTGCAAGTGGGAGAATAAACAGAAATGAGGGAAAGGAAAGAAATGGAGAAAACACTGAAAGGCTTCAGATTGTTTTCATCCAACATTTGAAGTTCTCAGATAGCTCAGGAGAAGAATTCAAAATTATGTCAATGTACAGATATTACAAAAATCATTAAATGGATGCTTTTAAATCAATTCTACTTGTAGGATTAAAATCTGAGTGCCTTGGGGGACACTGTACGAGCACTATTCGTGGACTGGCTGGAAATATGAAACAAGCAGACATGTCCGGAGCTGAAT
This sequence comes from Corvus kubaryi, assembly GCF_017639235.1. NCBI lineage: Eukaryota > Metazoa > Chordata > Aves > Passeriformes > Corvidae > Corvus > Corvus kubaryi. The sequence continues at coordinate 12,620 of NW_024581599.1, forward strand.
CCATCCCTGTAAGATTTCCAGCCTAGGGCAGCATTCCTTGAAGGATATACATATATCTGCTTAACTATACATATGATGCTCCATCCCACCGAAGCCAACAGGAGCATTTACTGTTCATCAAGTTAAGCATTTACATAAATCTCTGGGATAATGCAGTTTAATCGAAGACTCAAGTGCTTGGATAAATCTTAGGTTATTCAAAGTAAACTTCAAAGCTTTTTACGTTCACTTAGCACCAATTATTTCCCAAACAAATCAAATGGACTGCATTATATGCAAGGTTTTAAATTCATAAATGTAGCAGTACAGTGGTTTTTTCTATTCATCTGCATCTTTTTAACCTCGCTGAGAAAAGATTCCTTATTAAAGCTGGTTAAAAAAAAAAAGCCAGAAAATGCCTGGAACAAAGTAACTGTAACTGTAAAATGTCCTTAAAGGCCAATTAGAAATTGCAATACCGGGAGTTTTATTACAACTAACTCCTCCTTAATTATCAATCAATGGATTCTGTTGGAAAAAAATTTCTCAAATTCACAGCTGGGAAAATGATGCTAATTATTTTCTGTTAATTAAGGCTGTGCTGGGATTCAGACTTGCCATCCTTCAAATACAGGATTGACATATCAATGCTAACATAATGCTTAGGGTCTTTTCCGAAGGCTTTATTTCTAATGATAATAAATTGATGTCACGTTATTTTAAGTGTCTTAAGCTATCATGCTGCTACCCAACCCTGATAGATAGGGAAAAGCATATATCTATCTTGGTATTCATACCAATTTCTGATCTGAAAGTTGAATATTCATCACTTTGCACTGTAGCTGTTCTATTGTGAAGGTGAAAGAGCACTAAATCACTTGGAGCTGAAAGTAGTAAGGCAAAAAGTATTGAATGGCAGCAGGATTCCCTAAATATCAAATCAGAGAGAATTGAACACTTCAGTAAGATCCTCAACACTCTGTATTGGATTACACCGTTCCTGTCGACCTTCACAGAACAAAATCTCTAGTCCAGCCTCTGGTCCTCCTTCATTGTGGGAGTTCCTTAAATGACAGGCTGTTAATTTGTTCTTGTTTTTTTTGTGGAAAAGACAGATTCAGAAATCTCTTGCTTGCTTGATGTTTGATCCTCATGATCTACTGCATATCTTATAGCCAAGACTGATGAAAATCAGAAATAAGAGAGTGGGAAAACACAAGTAGAGTGGGAAAACAATTAAAAATTAATATTCTGCCAGACTTGGTGTGATGTATATAAGGGATAAAGCTCATGAACTCCTACACGACCTTAGGAATGCTTGGCCCAAGATTTTGACAAGTTTTAAAGCTCTGTTACCGGTTTGAGGCAAAATGGGCAGGAGGGTGGTGCTTTGTTTTGGGTTTTGTTCAGGATGAGAAATTCTTGAGCCTGTTTCTAAAAGGCAGGTGTCAGGCAAACAGCTCTGAAAAAACACGTCCTCTACCAGATTCATGGAAACCATAATATTCAGCATTTTAAGACTTGTGGGAAAGGTTGTAGAGGTGCTGTAAGTGACAAATCAGGACAGTCTGGTCTCCCTGTGGGTTTTACCAACCTCATGACTACATAGGTAAGAACTCTTTGCTGTGGGATTTAGACTGCAGAGCCTGAGCCTGTTTGAGAGATGCCATAAAAATAATTTGATCACACTACTGCAGTTGGCCAATTCAGATGAATCAAGGGACCAGGTGAGTGGTTCACCCACGGTACCTTGGCATGTATAGGTCTGAAGTGTGGCCTCCACCTTCCGCCTTCCTTCCTAACAAGCAGAGAGAAACAGAAAAATAAGTGCACAAGGTAATTTTTCTCACTGAAAAATATGATCTAAAGTCAAAGGTATTTCTCAAAGGTCATGGTGTGCTACTTCTCCCCAGTGACCAAAAATCGATTCTGTCTCGCTCTGACTTCGATGTTCACTTTTAAGTTGTCCTTAATTAGCAGTTCCAATATTTCCAGTCTGTATGCCTGTTAAAACTCTCTGTAATTTCTTCAAAGTTCAGCACTGGAGACAATGCAGCATCCAGCCAATGAAGAAGGTTGGTCTTGATGATCTTGGAGGTCTTTTCCAACCCTAATGCTTCTATGTTTTCCATTTCATCTATTTTTCAGACCTGGAACATTATCTTGTACTTTGTGTACAAAGAGGTTCTTGAGGGTTTTTCTGGTGGGTGAAGGTTGACAAGGCTGTTAAGGGTCTTTGTGAATCTAAACTCTCCTAAAATCTCCTCCACCTCTTTCTGCAACAGAGTCTACTCAGTGACTTAGCTGGTCCTATTTGGTCCTGTTCTCCTGCAAGTGTGAACTTCCATTTCAAGGTCATATTTGTATGGCATAAATGCACAAATGCAAGTGAAAAAGCACACAAAGGTGAGTTAGGACAATAGATTTAGCTCAACTTTTACCACTTCTTGAAAAAGCATGTTGGATGAAATCTGGAGTGTGTATCTTTACATCTACCTGATCCTTATCTACCCCTAAACAAAAAATATTTTACCTATGCTTTGTGATTACAAAGCTTTCTCTCAGCTTTTGTAATTCATTTGTGCCTTCTAGCAGTCATGAGTCATGGGTCTTTTACACTTGTCAAGTACACCTAATCCCTACCCTTCATGGCCCAGAAATCCTAAAGATGGCTGAACATGTAATTGCCTTGAAGTGTAAAATATTTCCCACATTATTTATTATAGCATTGCCTGCTAGCACCTCTATAGTTAAGGTTGTGTCAGCATTTTTATTATAAGCCCCTATTTTCAGCTGTAAAAAAGTGCTGCAGGCTGGAACCAGGAATGCAAGTGATTTTACTATTTTACTGTTTTTTAAAATAAAATTACCTTGGACCTTTTCAAGTTATTCCATCTGTAGTCAACAACACACCCACACAGGTCTACTTACAGCTGTATATGCATGTGTATAAGGAAGATCTAGCGTGGTATAAATGTACAGATGTAGATATTATCAAAATAACCCACATAACTGTTCATTTATGTTTTCATCTCTTGCTCATGCAAATTATATCTGTGTGGGAGCAATTTTAGTAATAGCACAAGCTTTATTCTGCGTTGATGCAGTGTCCTTTATCCAATGATGTCTATAGCTGGCAATAATAAAATATTTATTTATTTTTACACCTTATATTTTATTTCTGCCTGCAAATCAAATTTTCTTCTGGAATAATTTCAGCAAAAGTATTTCATCTCTGTTCTTGGATGATGAGCAAGACTAGGGACTACACCCAGGTGTTACTTCACCAAGTCCATGTTATTTACCCCCATGCAAAAGATTACTCATTCTTTCATGTCTGTCTTTCACATAGATCGAAGAGCAGGATGTAAACACCTTTTCAGGTCTGGTTGCTGAGCACTCATCTGCCTCTGAGCAAAGACCCCACTGCTCTTTTCCTCACCAAGGCTGTATTGCATAATTAGAGTTAAGATTTAATGTAAACTTTGTCAGTTTACATCTCTCTTATGAATTGATTTACTGTAGCTGGTGGAAATTCTCACATAGAGGCACAACTTACAAATACCTTATTATACAGCCTCTCTATAGGATGGATCATGGATTACATGATCAAGATTCTATAAAATTTGGAGTTCTGTTTTGTCTTTATTGCTATTATCGTTAGTACTAGCAATAAGAGCAATAATATATGAGTCATAATCATAACTTGATCATCCTCATGGGTCCCTTTCAAGGCAGGATATTTTCATTTATATGACTAAACTTTGAAAAAATCAAAATGTTTCTTCTGTCTCTTGAGCTTAGGTCTTTTAACTACATATGTTCTTGTTTTTCTAAATATTTAAAAAATAAATAAAGGAAAAAAGGAGATTAAATTTTTGTCCCTAGTTGTTGGTGTTTAACAAGGTGTTTCTAGAATGAATGTTAACCTTAGTCCTCTCATCATCCAATTGAACCTGTGCCTTTATTCTGAAAAGGGGAAGTTTTCACATTACTTCATCTGTAATTAATTTGGTACTCTAACCCTCAAAACATACAACTCTAGCTTAAAGTTTTTTAATGTAATTATACTTTAGAGCTTTAGTGCAGTTTACCTGTCTTTCCCCAAATATTTCAGAACTGCTACAACTTCTAAGTCAGATAAAAATTAAAAAGACATGGTTTTTGTTGGAGTTTTTTGGGGAGGTTTTCTGGCTTGTTGGTTGGATTTTTTGATGGCGTGTTTGTTGTTGGGGGTTTTTTGTTTGTTTTGTTGTTGTTTTTGTTGTGGGGAGGGCTTTTTTTAACCATTCTGGACCCATCTTTGAAAAAAATCATCATTGAAGACATAACATTTCATGGAAGCTGTCCAGAACACATGGATTCCCATGATCTTGATTTGAAACCTGATGGGACTATGCTTTTAATTAAATTTCATTGTGACATTTTAGGTTTGTTCAGACCTTGGACTCCCCATTCTATGCAAGGATACACTCTGAAAAACACATGGAAGCCAAGGCAAAGGGTTTTATAATTCCCAGTCTAGAACAGCTGGGTTTCATGCAGAATTACCAAGAGCATTCTCAGCTTAAAAAGTGTTATCTCTAACTATTATGTAGGGCTGCAGCTTGAACCGTTGTTAGTATGTTCTAAATAGAGCTGATCCAAAAGAAAGAGACATAATTTTCAGCTGTGTTAAACTTTTCAAAAGATACATAAAGGAAAAATAAATCAACAGCAGAATTCCTTGGTAAAGTTATTCTTATGCATCTCTTGATGATTTATGTATATGTTTATGAAAGACCATTGAGATTATATGCCTTCTACTGGATGACTTCTATCTGATAGTATGTTAATCATAAAGTTTTCAATCCCCTTGTTAACTCCATTTAGGAGTTTAACTCCTATTACTCTAAGGAAGAGGTGTTTCCAAAACTTAAACTTTAGATGATTAGAAATATTCCTCTAAAGAAAAAAGTGGAATTTTTCTGGTCAAATCAGGATATATGGTTGTCTTCATATGAAGCCTAATTTCACCCTGATCTCTCTTATTATTCAATTAAAAGAAATAGTTGTTTTTAAGTCTGGTTCATTTATCTTTGGTATTTTATCTTAGAATGGAATAGGATCTAGATATACCTGTCAAATCATATTGATTATATATGGAGCCAAGGGCAATGTAGCCACCTGCATTAAGAGATATTTACATTAAACTCTATTTTGCTGCATGTTATAAATATCTACATATATAGCAGCCAAACTTTACAAAGCCTTAGATCAGTGGTTTTGTCTTTGTAGACAGAAGAGAATCCAGCTTAAATACAGAAATTCCATGGTTTTTCTTTATTCCATGAATTTTTACCATGGTGTCATACAAGATTTTAAGGAACAGGACTCAGTTTGTAGAGTGATAGAAGCTGCACAAATGCAACACAGTAAAATGCAATTTGGTGCTTATCCACATTAGCAAAAAGAAGAGAAAATAAGTGAGAATGGTCATGAAAACACAGTTTTAAAGAACACCTGAGAGAAAACTGTTGTTGCTTGTTGATCACGAAAAAAGATAGAGCCTTCATCCACAAAGGACTCCCCATGCACATCACTTCATGTCTGTGTTGCTCCAAACTTCCCTCCTCCCATATTCAAGCCATAATTCATGTATTACCTCTGGTACAAAGCTTTCCCTGTGTTGAGAAGGAGCAAATCCTTCCACATTTGTTAAGGGTGATATCAAGAAGGGAGCAGTATCTTTGAGTCATGTCAGAGTATTTTGGATTGGGATTTATCTTTTCTTGGTTTAGGTATCTGACATTCAGTCATTTTAGTACCATCTACAGAAGGGTGTCCTGAGAAACAGGCAGACAAATCTGAAAGGAGATTGATCCCACCTGATTTAGATGGAAAGACAAAGAATTACTTCAGCTGATACATCCATTGAAATTGTAGCCATCAAGTTTATCTTCTAAAAGATGACTGGTTCAAAAGCAATGCTCTTAGAAGAAATTTATTGCTTATTTTAAGACAAAATAAAATCACAGCATAAGACCAAAATAAAGAAACCCCTGAAACCAGTAAAGGTTTCTACATGTCTGTTGTATCTAAATCCCCACAGAGGATGATTTTATCCCAACCCCAAATGCTTTAGCATTTCCCATGCATCAAGGAGAGTTTATATTTTAGACTAAAGAAAATCAGAGACTGTCCTGAGACAGAAGGGATCCCCAAAGCTCATCTAGTCCAGATTCAAGGTGTTTGTTCTCCTCTTCCCAAGCTTTGTGATTATTGATGAAACTGGGCCAATTCACTCAGATTCTGGAGTTGGGGCACAGAGTTCTCACCTTGTTATGGAAACTACCTCAAAAATCATACAGTCCTTACCTTACAGGTAACTTCTGCAACTGTTAAACTCTTCTTAATTTAAGTCCACTGTTCAGCTGAGTAACTGAACAAGCAATTTCACTTGAGACACATAGGTCTCCAGCCCCGAACGTTCCCTTGCACAGTTTTATTTTGCTCTCTGAAGTTTATTTGATATAGAAGGTGATATTTTATAGGATGACCTATAACCCTGTCCAGTTTGTAATAGTTTAATATCTTTTCCTGGCCTTACCTATTGTGTCTGCAGGAGCTCTGTGTCTGCAAGACAAAATGAAAGAATTCTTTGTGGAAAAAATCATCAAAAGCATCCCTGTTCCCAAGTCCCTTTTCCATTGCACAGCATCATGTGAGAAATAGCTAAAATTATGGGATGCCTTATTTATTTCTTTTCACTGACTACAGAAGAAAATTAGACAGCCTACCACTATGCAATATTGTGGTGGTGAGGCTGAGCCATGATGAAACTCAGACTTTGTATTTCTTATTATCTATTTTGGATAGACAAGAAATGAAAGAAAACATGCACACCTTGCAGTAACCATTTCTCTTTGAGTATCAAATTTGCTGACACTCTTTTCCTTGGAGCATCAGACCAGTTTTCCCATTCCACTGAATGAAGTTCCACTAAAACATGAAACTAGATATGTTTATCCACCAATTTGAATGTCATGTGTTCCAAAGCTATGTTTAATTCTTTTTCTTTTCAAAGTATATTTGCCTTGATCTGAGTGATGTAACAACTGACATTTGAAGAGGGACACTCAATGAATCAATCAGTAGAGCACAGACCTGAAATCATGACTCTTCCATTACTTCTTTTGGCACAGTATTTTGTAATATTAAATGAAATATAAAGAATGGATAGTATTTATATACTGTAGCAGGTCATTCCACATCTGTCACACCACACTTTCTGTGGTTAATTCTATTTTTTGTTTTCCCTTTTGGCCTAGTACATTTGTGAATTTTACTGTATGATATTTTTACATTCCCAAAGAGTGAATAATTAAGGCTGATCATCAGGGATTTCTCTTTACATGAACTTCTAAATGTTATCCAATAGGTGAAAATTCTGCAAAACCATACTGGTGATATTTTATCATTAGCATTTCCTTCTGATCACTTCAGCAACATATCAAAACTTATTGTTGCAATATCTAAGAGCTTCCATGTGGTAGGATAGAGGGATTTAAGAAAAGAAAATAATAATATTAATCATCATCCTCATCATCATCATCTGTTTTTAATAACTACATGGAAAAAAAGGCCTTCCCAAGTTTGAAGCCTCAGAAGAAAATTAAATTAGCAACTGTTGTCACATCAGTATTTTCAAAAAGCTTTGGGGAGGGTGAGGGAACAAACTTCCCTCTGCATTTTTTTTTCTTTTACAAAAGAAATAAAATCTCAATATTCTTGAGACTCGTAGGTTTGGTTTAGAATTCTAGACTCTCTGGGGAAAGAAAGATTGAGACTCATGTTCAGGGACTGATCTCCAAGTAGCAGGCAGATTTGTACTTCTCTGTGGATGTATGTCTCTTCAATAGGGCTAGAAAAAGATGCTACTGATACACACAGGAAACTATACTAGGAAAAAATTATGAAATTAAAGCTGCAAAAGGATGGCCTAAATTATGGAATTGAATGTGTTAGGTGCAATTACTTTTCTTGTGCAATTTGTAGCCCTGTGGTCATAGGATCTAATCCAAAGCCTCTTGCATTCAGCAGGGCTCTTCCCAATAACTCCAAGTTTCAGACATATAATTTGGCACTGAAGGTTGTGCAAACCCTACTTTGAAAAGTGTTTTTTATGAACTCGCTTTATTCTTTTTTTTTTTTGACAAACACAGCAATCAGAATTTAGAATGTGGATTCAGAACTCCCTCTGCACCTGAACTTCAGGGAGCTGAAATCTGGTGCTGGAGTCCTGACCTTGTTAACAAACAATAGGAATTTTGCTACTGGCTTGAATAAAATCAAGATTTTACTCTAGAAGACTGAGACCTAGGACATATTTCTTGGATCAAACAAGAACACTAGCCCTAAACATTTATCTTTGACGTGGAAGTGCAGTTTCAAGTCAGTTTGGGCTTTGAAATCTACAGTTCAGACTTATTTCAAAGATGAGTTCACATGATGCAGCAGGCTTTGTAATCAGGGAATTTCATGCTTAAAAAAAAAATAGCTGGGAGCAGAATTAGTATATACAGCATAATAATAGTCCAGTTCAATTGCTGTTTAGTTTGGAATGGTTGCTTTGAGAGCTTGTTGGAAAAGGGGAAAAATGTGATGAGAAGAAATATTTACTGTGCAAACTTTGCGTGCCAATAAAGAAATTATAGAGAGACTATTGTTAGGCTTGACTCTGTAATTATAATTGAAGCACAAAGATGATCAAATGCAAGACCATTTACAGTTAATCATTTTGACATTGCTTGATTTTTCCTATGAACCATAGAAGAGAAGAATCAAACAACATTATACCACAAGAATCTAAACCTTAGGTGGTGCAAATCAACTTAGCTCCTTCACTTTAAACAACTGAGCCCCTTTGCCTCAGCTGGTGGCTTGGCCTCACATATCTTTGTTACAGTTTGAATCAGCTTTACTGGAGAGAAAAATATGAGTTTGATGTCAACACGATCTAGCAAAGAACTTACTGTGCAACAGAATCTATTTATAACTGCCTGGATTAATTCTTACAGATTACACAAGGAATTTAAAAACTGTTTTTCACATCTGTTGGGGTCCTCCCCCTGCCATGTAGTCCTGGGAGAAATGGTTTCATTGTCTAGAATATTTCATGTCTAGAATATTTTTTGAAAATGAAAAGCAAAACAACATTTGTGGTGGGAAGTAAATTACATTGTAATCACACTTACAGGCCCCTGGTGAGACCAACATTCCATGGTGGTAAACATATAACTGGAATTGATCTCACATGGTTATCACCATCTAGAAGTACATGACCTACTCGGCTTTTTTCACCAGCTAGACTCCATCAGAAAACTTCTCATCTCTCTTAAAATGGTAGAAGTCAGTCTGTAGATGTGTTTTTCAAATAAAGGTAGTCTAAGAACAGCTTAGATGAAACACCTTTAAGAGTCCAGCTATAGGTGAAATGTTCACCTTATCAACTCAGAAAGTGCCAGCTAAAACATACTGAAAACGGGGAATGGGGCTAAAAGCTGGCACACAGCTGCACAGAGGTAGTAAGATGCCTTTGTAAAGAATCCTTAAGTTCCCATGTGCATTTTGACTTAAAAAATATTTTTGGTCTTATCATAAATTATTCCAAAAAGATTTCATCCTTCTTAATGATGGGGACAGAACTTGAACAGCAAAACTATTCTGTTTCTCTTCCAGTGTTCAAGTTTTAAACTTGATATGAAACTTCTAAATTGGTGTGTGGTGAGATAAGCAACTAAGACAGTAAATTATGAATAACCTTGTTCATAAACTTGCTTGCCTGAGAATTTCTAACATGAAACCTATTGCTCCCCAAAAAATTTCTCTTCATTAAACCATTTATTGAAGCTTTTTTTTAA
>NW_024581599.1:27500-185141 GCF_017639235.1 Corvus kubaryi
ATAAATAGTTTATCCAGAAGCCCCCAGACTTTGCCACCCTCCTCCTCCAACACTCCCATCCACATGCCTGGCTGAGCTCAGCGCTGACAGATGTTAAGCACTGTCATCTGAGCAGAACAATAAAACCCAGCAGACATGGATTCTCACCCCTCTAATTTCATAGGGAATATCAATATCATCATACTTCAGCATTCGTGGAAAAGGTTGTGTTTTCTCAGAATGAGCTCCGAAATATACTGCAACACAAGATGGTGTCATTAGCACTAATTTCTGATAGACATTCTCATTGGGAAGGGAAGTCCTAGAGAAACAATTCACGGAATTTCTGCTTGCCTGGATCCAGAGTAAATCCCTAAACTCTATTATACCATCACCCCAAGCCAACCCCCAACCGAGACGTTGAGGCTCTTAGGAATCATGACCATTATTTCATAAATAATCTTATGATCCTTTGCAAGTTGTGAATGCAGTCAGAATGGTGATGTGGGATAAGATTAATCTCTTCTAACTTTAAATACCTACAATTCAGATACCTTGTCTGAACCAGTCATCTTAACTTCTTGCATAGTTGATTTAGAGATGGAGGCACTCCAAAGAGATTCTTCTCATGCAAAGCTGGGATGACTCAGACCATACATTGACTTATCTCTTTTTACTAACCACAGAGAGATAAGTATAAATGAGGCACTCGTAGACAGATAAAGTGTGGAGACTTAACTTTCCATTCATGTTTGTGGGCCAATTTTAATTTTTTAAAATGATACTGACATTAATCCTGAAAAATTTTATCCAACTCCATTTTTTATAGACAGAATTATTCAAGCCTGATTACAGAATCAAAATAATGTCATTTTATGTAAAATAAGGGCTATAAAAGATTTATTAAACAGTAAAATAATTTTTGCAACTTAAAGGATGAATGTTTGGAAGTTGAATGGAGATTTTTCTTTGTTTTGCTTTTTTAATTTAGAAGGTGCTTTTACAAATCTTTTTCTTTCTGTTTTCTGATTCTTCTCTCAGATGGCAACTTGGCCTGTCAGTTTTGTGTCACTGCTTGTTTATGCCATAAATGTCATTTGGGATGACAACACTAGGAAAAGGTCAGGGCTATTACTAAACAAGCTTACCCCCTGGAGCCTAATACAGTCAAGACACTGTGATTCAACTGCTGGGAGTGGCTGGAGAGATAGCAGCAGGGAGAAATATTTAGGTATTTTTCAGTGCTGGTCCATGGAAATCATACCTTGGGGCTCAAAATGGGACAAAGCCAAGAGCAGCCTTATGTGTTTGATTCAGGTAATGTATTCAGAGGAATTAACAGCAAGCACCAGGATTTGAGGAGCCAGCAGAGCTGTCTATTTCTTTTTATTAGTGCATGGATGTTAAATATTGCTCAGAGAATGAAGTTTGATCAATAAATCATCCCCTAGTTGCTGTTCTGCATTGGCTTCTTTGCCTGGACTGTTAGAAGAGGACCAGGTGTTTGCCTTTTTTCTTTTCCCCCAGAGTAAAAAATTCTTCAGTAAGTAGAAACATGAAGGAAAGAGGAAATCAGCTCCAGCTTAATGTTATTTGCTGTCATCTGTGGCTTAGGTAGATAACCTTGCATATAGGTGACTCCTGCTGAGGGAAGGAGTTATCTCTCTAAATAACAACAACAGCTACAAATCCAGCCCAAAATTACAATAATTACATCAGTTAATTGGGAACCACCTAAGCAGGAGGAATGTGGGGAGAGAGGGGGAATCCTCCCTTAGACATCTTCAATCAAAAATATTTGATTCATCTATAACACGGCCATTTTTTGATAGGCCATTGTCATAGGTTAGCAAACATAGTCCCGGAAGGGACGTCCTTGCTAAGGGGTGCTTACAGTTTCCTCTGGGAACTGATAGAACCTATCAGCTGGCCAGTTTGAATATGGACAATTCTCTAAGCCACTTAAAGTTGTGATCACCTCTGTGATCCACATTTAAGAATAGGCAAACTCCCCCTCCAGGCTCTCTCGTTTCCGGCGCTGGGACAAGTGGCTGCAGGCCCCGTGTGGGGGCCAGCGGGCCCGGCCAGGCCCTGCCTGGGCCAGGCCAGGCCGGGCCACGGCCATCCTGGAGCCGATGGACCTGTTCCAGCCGTGGAACCCCCCCCCCCCGCCTTGCTGTGGGCAGCCGGAGCGGCTCGGCTCTCCCCCCCCTCTCCACTGCGATAAGAAAAATTCAACATTCCAGCTGCAAAGCTGCAAGGCCGAGGTGAGAGTAACCCTTTTATTGCTGTGAAGAGCTGAAAACCTGAGGGAAGAGAGAGAGGAGATGCTTAAAGCTGAAATTCTGTTGTGAAGCTATGATATATCAGAGTATCCTGTTGTAATTTCATGAAGATATGGGGGGTGGAGTGTTCAACTCGTGAGCAAAAGCACCTGCGCTGAGATAGGCAGATGCTGACGCAGCTGTAATTTCATGAGAAGTTTGGACAGGGAGAGATGAACCAGATGAGGACTTTTGCTCCAAAGGGGAAAGGAGAAAACCTCAGTCCGTAGAGATGAACCAGATGAGGACTTTTGCTCCAAATGGGAAAGGAGAAAACCTCAGTTCCTAGAGATGCTCCCAGAGATAGTCCTAAAGATGAAGATGATGAAGACCCTTTGCTCCCAGGGAAGGAGAAGGGCCTCTGTTTTTGTTTCTGAACGGCTCAACCTTAAAATTGTACCCCAAAAAACTTCAAGAGTGGACCCTCGAAAGCAGTTGCGGGAAAAGCTGCAAGTCGGGGGAAAGGACTCACACGCAGGCAGAGAGACTCCTCTTCCTAAATGGACTGAACAATATTTGGAAGTGGGCGGCTGTCTCGTTGTGATAATGTTTTCATAGCATGAGCAAGAAGAGACTTCTCTTTCTAAATGGACTGAACAAGGTTATTATGGAAGTGGTAAACAGACTGAACATCTTAAGGGTTGTCTTTTCACATTGTCAGTGGGAGAAGGGAGGAAGGTGGGGGGAGGAGGAGAGTTCTGAAGGTGGTATAATTTTTTTTCTTCTTTTAGGTCTGTTAATAAACTTCTTTATATTCTTTCAAGTTTGGTGCCTGTTTTGCATTTCTCCTAATTCTTATCTCACAGCAGATAAACAGTAATGAGTATTTTGGACCAAACCACTACAGCCATCATAACATCATGGAATGGTTCGGGTGGGAAAGGACCTAACAGATTATCCCGTTCCAACCTCCTGCCATGGACACCTTCCACTAGACCAGGTTGTTCCAAGCCCCATCCAACCTGGCCTTGAACATTTCCAGGAATGAGATGTGGTATCAGATACCTACAATTTTTCTTAGTTTTTTTTTTTTTTTTTAATACTCAGATGATGTTAGAACTTTAAGAATTCCACACTGGACACCATCTTAACAGATTCCCCAAGAATAAAATTAAGCTTAGTTCAATGAAATTATTCACTTATTCAAGTTGAAGAAGCAGTGTGCCTACCACTCTTCTTTGAAGCTTCAGGAAAACAGAAGTTCTCCTCCTAAAGAATGATCCTTGGAAAATCCATGGAAATAAGGACATTGAATACCTGCTGAAATTTGTCTTGAAGCACTCGACGGCTTTCCTTAAAGTAGTAAAAGGAGAAAAACTGAAAAATAAGTAAGCAAACAATCTTCTCATCAAGGAATGATGAAAATGTGAAGTTGTAAATACCTGACAAGCAACTTCTGGTTGTTTGGCCACTGGAATTCTCTTTGCTATCAGAATTCCAAACAGTAGAGGAAAGGTGTCAACGAAAATACGAAGATGAGTTTGTATGCCCAAAGGTTTGTTCTAAACATAAATCTTTGGAATTGTTAGAAGACCTTGTCCTTCTTTTGAGACATTGGTCAGTAAAATAAATCACATTTTATATAAAAAAATATAGTTTTGCTGATTAACAAAATCCAGGTGTAACAAAAAATGTCTCTTTCAAACTTTCAGAATTTTTTTCTTCCTCCCTCCTTTCTATTATTTTTTCTACTTTAGACAAGAAAAAAAACCTCCTAGTGTTTTACACTAAACTGAATTTCCATTTCTTTATCAGATACAGTCTTGAAAATGTGCAAATTGTGCTATTGCAGCTAAACTAGTGTTTATTTATTTTATTTCTATTTTACAAGCACTTATCTAGAAATCTTGGCACCTAGTGTTCCATGAAAACAGTGCCAGAAATAAAGGTTGATCCATCCCTATGAATCAAAATCCAAACTCACCATTAACAATACAAGATCCATAAATATTGATAGTCTTTCTTTATGATAAATGTGACGAGGGAGAAGGAGGAAAAAAAGTCACCATGGGGGACTTTGTAATAATTATTATTTATTATTCCATGGTGAAAAACAGAAACATTGATAAGAGAAGTCTGATTGGTCCTATCTGTGACACAAATTTCCGAGTTCCTTTTGGGTAGGAATTTCCATTTCTTCCCTCTGCGAGGATTCCTTCTTTTCCAATAAAGACATGCACATTGTTGAGGAGGGTGAGTCTTTCTGGACATTTATCTGTAGCTATTCACCCAAATTTGATGGGCCTGCAGCCGTTAATGAGAAGGAAATCACAAGTCACAGCTGGAGATTAGAGCCAGCCCTTGCAGTCCCCTCACATGTGGTGCAGCAGCTCAGCTCTGCCGCATGCCACACCACGCCAGAAGTGCTTTCCCTGTGCTTCAACCCCCTGGGTCTGCTCCCCAGCAGTCTGACTGGATTAACAATGGAGTCAAATGCTGCTGTTGGTCTTATCAGAACAGATCTGAGCCCAACACGACTAAAACATAAGGAATCAGGATCACGGTATTTTCCCTCAGTGCTCTTGTCATAAACAATTGGTGCAACAGAAAGAACATCAAGGGGCTGTTCTCTTACTGAGAGATATTCCGATCCCCCCTTCAATTTGCCTGGGCTGCTTTGGGGAGCTGATGACTGCCTAAACCCTTCAAATACAAAGCCAGGGAGGATTTGTGAGTGGAGGAAGCTCAGCAGAAGGTCTGAGAAGCAGCACAAATCTTCACAGAGCACTGTCGAGAAGAATAGAAGGAAATTCTTTAACACTACAAGCAAAAACATCTGTCCCTTCAATGTGGCAAGATGCAAAACCCCAGCAAACGTGTCTGTTTTGATAAAAAGCATGGAACAATAGTTCCACATTACTGCAGGAGGTTGGGGGCTGTGGGAATCAACAATTGAGCTGTCCCATCTCAGCCAGCATTGAGGGACTTAATACATTCACTTGCCTTCCCCTCCCTACTGGTGCGCCCATAATTTCCATCTCTATGAAGCCAGGCATCAATAACAATGAAATTCATAGGGGTATATTTTGGAATGCTAAGTGATGAATTTTGCATCCAGGCAAGCAGCTTTCCATTAGAGTGAGTGGGAAGTGGAAAAGTAGGACATTAACTTGACTGTAGGTGTTGTCCTAAGGTGCTGGAGAGTTAATATGTTTACAAGAGGCTTGTACTCCACGTGATCTCACAAGACAGAAATAGTAGGCTGGAAACAGGAGATCTGACCAGCTCACAATCCCTCCAGTGCCTCAGTTCCTCCACCTAAAAGAAATCTGCATGTTCTACTCCAGAAAACCTCTCATGCTTCTTCAGGATATGCTTATATCAGTCTCTGTATGCAGAAGCAACCTTTGAAACCAACCCTGGGGCAAATTAGCAACACAGACCCAGGCACTGCAATTGCTCTGTGTAAAAACCGGTGCCTTTCTTTCCTGCAAAACTGCAGAATAGAACAGCAAAGTATCTTAGGTGTGGTGGTTGGCCAACAATAAACAGAAAAACTGTAATCTGTGAAAACTAATACAGTGTAGGGGGGCTGCAGAGCAAGATGAATGAAAAGCTGTGTGGTGTGTGGAGTGTTCGGAGGGAATTTTTTTTGTTGTTGTTGTTTCAAAAGGAGTTTTTTTACCCCAGGCCAGAAGCCTTTGTGTCAGGGAGACTGTCTCATTTCTCTGCTCAAAGGCTGTCAGAGATGACTGAGATTTGAAAATGCTTTCTGATGTTGACGAGGTCAAGGGAGACAGAGCTGCCTACCATCAGTGGCTGCGTCAGTGGTGGGATGGGAGGACACATGAGAGGGAGGATGGAAAAAAACCAGTGGAATTGTTATCTCTGGAGAACTAGATAAAACAAAATAAATAGCATAAAATAAAATACAGGAGAAAGAAGAGGCACAGGTCAAACAGTCACACCAAAGTTTATGGCATTAGTATTCAGCTGGAATAAGGGAAAATATCTTGGTTCCCAACTGGGGATGTTCTGAAGAGAGGGAAACTGACTGGAGGCAAAAGATATATTAATATTACTCCACTTAATCAATACATAAAATCCTCCAATGTGTTTTTTGTACAAGCCTGCTCTGCAAAGTTAACACCTGCAGTGTTTTCTGATTCCATCTAATTGTGCTTGCCATAGTTTAAATCAGGACTGCCCAAAGCAGCCAGGAATTGAATCAGGCCATGGAAGCGGCTGCCACAGATTGCACCCATCTTGCCCAAAATAAAGTGGGCCAATGTCACTGTCACCCTTAAAGATGGACTCTCTCTGTCCTACCCTCACAAAGCTGAAGCAGGAACCGCCTTGGATCAACCTGTGACATTCCATTTAATGGCAGATTTCCAAAGTCCACAGAAGAGCCTTTCACTTGGGATGTGGTTCTCCGTGGGCTGTGCTTCCCCACAGGGATACCTAGCTGGGCGGAAGCCACATAACTTTCTGTCTCAAATCTTTTCAGAGAAGAAAACACTTCTATGGGGTAATGCACATGGCCACCTTTAGAGTGCTGGCATTGGTTTCATCATACTAGCACATAGTGGTAGCTGGTTTTACCACTGATTTCACAAAACCATTAAATAAAGACAAAAAAGGATATTACTATTTACACTAGAGGTTTATACTGGGCATTTCTTCACTATGTTCCCCTTATAAGCAGATCCATGTGTGCTGGACAGAATGCACAGTTTTTGCTTCAAAATCTCAACTGTGTGAACCATTTATGGCTGTGGTGCCACAAGCTTCCTGCTGTTTCATAATTCCTCAGTTTTCTCTGGTGCCCAGTGGCCCACAGGAGATGCTTCCCATGATTTGATATGCTACTAGAGTCAGAGGGAGACTTTAATGATGTAGTGGGAAAAGGGAATGCCAACATGGAAAGCTAAATGATTCAAAGGATTCTACCAGGTAATAAATGTCTGGTTTTATGGCCCTTCCTTGTTGATGACACGAGGTTTAAGAAGTGGCCTTCATTTGTGTGAATGGTAACCATTTTGTCTTATATATGGGGAGAAAGACACAGGAGAAGGCATGTGGGATGGATCCATATGTACCTGGTAACACTGCCCAGTCAGCCGCCACTGAGCACCAAGGAGGACCACAGGACACCCGACAGCAACATATGGCTGCTCCACATCCCAGCAGCCACGCGTGGCAGGAGGGAGGACACGGCAGAGAGCAGGGGCTTGGCTCCACATGCCTGCACTCACAGCTTCACAGGGCAAATCCCACCCCACCAGAGCCAGTTCAAGACATTTCCACTCCCAGACCCCATTGATAGAGACTCATTGCAGTCTCTCCTTTCCCTGATGATTAGCACCCCTTTCACCCTGTCACATCAGCTGTTGGAAAGGTTGATATCTAACCCTGGATCAGTGAAATAATCTAATTTTAAATACTACTTTTTTTCCAAAGACCTTTAATATTTCATAGATCTGGCTTTATGGTCAGCCAAATACACTCTGAAACCAGTACAGCTGAATGGGAACCAGCCTTCACAGATCCCAGCAGATTTGCTTTAGATAAGGAAGGAGGCCCCCTCTTATATTCTGCCTGTGTAGGTGATGTGGAACCACAATTATTTCTGTATTAATAAATGTGGGGAAAAACTAGTTCTGTATTAATATATTAAACTGTGCCAGCTCTCTTTCACACTAGAGCCAGGTGGTGTAGGAGGGTCTATGTCCATAGTATTAAACTGGGGGCCTCCAAAACTGAGTGGCTGCATCCAAAGCACCTATTGGGAATGGTCTCTGGACCATGCTAAGCCCCAGACTGTGTTGGGATAACATCCAGGGCAACACTAGAAGCATTATACCAGGACTATTATAATATTTAGTCCCTATGCCTACGGCCCATAACTATTTAATTAGCTATTATAGATATAGTCAGAATTTAAATTTTAATCCTTTCAAAGCTCATATTTGTGATCTGGCTAAGACTACAACTTATTCTAATTTTTTTGTGCATTTTTTTTCCTTTTCACAGCAATCCAGTCTCAGATCCTGAACCTGACTGCTCCTTCCCATCTTTCTCTTATTGCCATCTACTCTCCTGCCTACCACCAGTTCTACCATTAAAACTATTTGTATGTTCTGTTGTAAACCATACCAGCGAAACGACAGCAAGGGACATAAAGACAGCAGGACATGGCATTAGTCATGTGCATTGTTTGCATTAATTTGCATTAATTGTTGGGATTCATTTCTTTATTTCAAAGTGAAGACATCTCACATTAAATCTCAAGGTGGCTTCCTGATCATTATTTTATCTTAACAGTAGGAATGCTAAATAATCCAGTGTATGACCTAAACTGAGGCAAATGAGGAAAGGGATATTGCATCTCTCTGGTCACCAAGGAAACCAGAAGCTGTGACAGTTTCCACCAGCTGAGCACTCACCTCTACACCTTTAGTTCACCTGAGGTAGCAACCTTAGTAACTTTCATTAGGGATGGGTGAAGTAGAAGGTATAAAAATAGCACGAGATATAAAAATATCTTTAAAACCCCTGGAATAACAGGGAGGGAGAAAGGAAATAATTTATTCATTCCCATCTACTCACACAGTTGCAAGAGGGTGGGTGATTGTAAATTAGGGTGACTGTGCCAGGAGAAAGTGAAATTCACTCATTCCAGGACACCCAGATGTGCAGAGCTTGTTGGGTACTACCCAGGAAGGCACCACCTGGGGTAGATCTCCTGGGAATTTCTGTGAGAGAAGCTAAAGGCACCTTTGGAGATTTCCACTAAAAATCCTATTTTCCATGTAAGAAAAGTAAACAAAGAAGAATAACTTTTAAAATAGGGAACTAATGCGAGGTTTCTAAGTCTATAATCAGCTTAAAGTGTAAATTAAAATAACATTCAGTTCACACTTCCTTTTCTTTAATTAAACTTACAAATAAACAAAGTTAAATAGAAATGTTTTTTTTGCATCTAAATTTTCCATTTGTTTCTAACTTCTTTAATTGCTACTTCAGAGGTTAAGAGATAAAGATTTACTTCTTACCTTAAAACCTCATCAAAATGAGCTTAAAATATAATTTCTTAGGTGTTTTCTGCATCCACAAGCTCTGGGACTTATCTGTGCTTATGAGGAAAGCAATTTTCTCCTTCTAACCAGATTTTACTCTGGAGTAAAATATATTTTATTTGGGATAGTTTTAGTTTATATAGCTACAATAAGCTTCCATCTGATTCTTTGATTTTATTTCTATTTTTTTTAGGTGATCTAGAAGTACTTACCCCAGTCGTTTTAAAATCAAGCAAATAAATACATAAAAGCTTTTCACATAGCATTCTATTAAAAAAAAAAAAAAAAAAAAAGGAAGCATGAGAGAAAACAAATCTCCAACAACAACAACTTGGAGTAGATTTACAGTTCTTCAGCCTTTGCTCTAGCCCTGGAGCCTGATGGGACGCTGGTGTCCTTGGAGGAATGGTCAAAGGAGTTGCTGGGGGCCAATTGCTGATTTTATCATTCAAACACAAAATTTGTTACACCACTTTATCGGTCACAGGGAAAGCAATTATAGTGTGGTTCAATTTTCCACTCAATGACTGTACTGGGGATCAAAGTCAGTTTTTTATGATGGAGAAAGAAATGTTTTGCTATTTTGTTTGTTATTTAAAAATAATAATAATACTACTAAAAGCTTACATTTCCAGTACAGGAAATGTACTGTTGCCTATGTGCCTTTTTTCTTTCTGGAGATGGAGCTGATTATTTTAATTTTTCTCTTGTTAAATAATCAGGCTATTTTGTTGGTGGTTTGTTCTCTTTTTGGGGTTTTTTTTTTCAGTTTTCTCCTCATTGACTAAAGTCACTTCAATGTAAAAATGCAATTGTCACGCTTAAAAGCAGTACAGCATTAGAGCCCTAATCACAAACACTGGAGGTGAAATAGTCTGTATGACACATTTCTTAGTATGAACTGTTTTCTTTTGGTACCCTTTCAAACAACAAATATTCAGTGTGCACCTCTTTTTTATGTCTTTAGCCACCTAGAATCTAATAGTGGTAAAAAAATAATTCAGTATCATGTTAATAAACAATCTATTTTGAAAAACAAAGACTTACTTAGTGACAAAAACATACAAAAACAAATTGGATGGACTCCCACCATAACATATAAATCATCCACGGAACTCTCTTTTAATATTAATTTTTATTTTGATTTTCTAAAGAGATTTAAAAAAAGGAATCAGAGTAGGCAACAGCAGAGGAAGGAAAGTGTATTTCCTCAGCCGGAACTGTGTTAATCACACTTACACAGAGCTTTTATCTTTACAAATTTTAACTAATATATCCTTCAGACTCTCCTGTGCAGAAAGAATTCGAGCAGTAAGGGCACAATGTTGCCACATCAAAGAAAATCACATCAATTATTTAGTCAAATATTTTAATCACTCATTCTCAGAAAGCAAAACAGAGTTTCCTGGATATTTCAAGACTTTTATTTCTTCATTTGATTTTTTTTTTTTCTTTGAAATGTTTTACCACAGCCCCACTTCTTAGAGTGGTCACATAAAACAGCATCTTAGACCAATGCTAAGAAAGGCAATGAGACCAATGCTGAATTTCTTCAGCTCACTTTTTTTGTTGTTGCTGTAAAATTGCCTCCTTCTTTCTATCAGAATCAGATTTGCCCTTCCTAGAAGTATTCTCTGTCTAGGAGCATGTGTGACTTCTTCTCACAAGCGTTGACTTTTTGACTTATTGCCATCAGTGAAAATTCTCATATTATTCAAGTTAAGCAAATACTTAAGTACTTCATTATATTCAGCTTCAACATAGAGAGCAATACCTAGGAAAAAAAGATATTTTTAGGATGATTTTAAAAACAATAGGAAAAGAATGGATTTTTTTGTTGGTTGATTGGTTTGGCATTTTTGTGGGTTTTTTGTTTTGGCTTTTTCTTTAATCTTGTGATGCTTCCTTCCATCAGTGTTGTGGTTCATAGGTGAGGAGACATTTAGTGAATACATGTTTTCTATCTCTCAGTTCACCAATAAACTGGTTGCTAGTTGGAATTAATTAATTAAAGAATCGAAAAGTGGTATTTTCTGAAGAAGATGAGGAGCCAGGAGCCAGAAGCCAGGTGACCAAGTACCTGTAAAACAACACATGCTACAGCTTCTGCTGATGGGTGTGTTGCAGTGCTAGGTTTGGTTTAGCAAGCTGCAGCTTTCCCGGAGAGCACAGCTGGGCTGCTTAGGGCAGGGCAGACGTTCTGCCCTCCCGTAGTCCTTTTGGACTTCCTGAGCTCCTGCTCCGGCTACCTGGGCTCTACAACACAGTGACGGCAAAGGAGGCAAGAAGGGTCTCTACATCAAGAACCTGTACAGCCTCACGCTGCTCGTCTGGTCCCCAGAGGCAGAGAGACCTCGTGATGCGGGTGCAGGCGGGTTTTCTCAGCTCGCAGGGGTGGTACATGGGTGGAGTTGGGGTACAGGAACCAATAGGGAGAACCAGAGGGAGGGGCCAGGAGTAGGGCAAGGGAAAGAGGGGGGAACAATATGGGATAAGAAAAGCCGTGGGTGAACAGACCACCACAGGTGGGATATGAAACTTTCAGCACCAGAATGGAAGGCTGGATTGGCCCTGAGCAACCTGAGATAGTGAAAGGTCTCCCTGCCTGTGGCAGGGGGTTGGAACGAAAGGATCTTTAAGGTCCCTTCCAACCCACCCCACTCTGTGATCCCAGGATTTTTTAAGGTCTCCTCTCTCACCACTCATCCTCAGGTATGAACAGCACTGATCCTGTAACAGGTGCTGGATACAACATGGATGCTGAGTGGTTCCTCTCCTCTTGGGCCAAGAGCACTTCAATGGCTTGTAAACACACAGAGTTCACAAAGCTGGATTTTTCCATGAAGGTGTTGGAAAAAGTTTGTAGTCAAATCTTCTAGCAGGTTCTATCTGAGCTTCTTTATTATGCCTTTTGAAACGTCTAATAGTTGCAGTTCAGGCAGGAGATGGTGAGCTGAGTTGGGGGAAAAAATATAAAATAACTTCCCCACCTCCAAAACTGTTGGGAGTTGCTGAAAACTTCCACTTGCCTTTTGGAATAATTTTTCATATTTTTCTTCTATATATTTATTCATCCCATCCTTACAGTTTTAATCAACATGAATGATAAAAACACAAACATTTTCAAGGCATGTCACGTCTGTGTGTGTTAAAGAATTTATGTTCCTTTTAAGAGAATAAAGACGTAGAACCATTAAGGTTGGAAAAACCCTCAAAGATCATTGAGTCCAACCATTAACCCAGCACTGCCAAGCCCACACTGAGCTGTGTCCCCAAGTGCCATGTCCACATAGTTTTTGAATACTTCTGGGGAATTTTAAAAAGCAGAGAAGAAGGAGAAAGAA
Organism: Corvus kubaryi; assembly: GCF_017639235.1. Classification (NCBI taxonomy): domain Eukaryota; kingdom Metazoa; phylum Chordata; class Aves; order Passeriformes; family Corvidae; genus Corvus; species Corvus kubaryi. Next base: position 40,170 of record NW_024581599.1, read on the forward strand.
GAGAAAGAAAAGGAAAAATTAAAAGGAAAAGGAAAAGTAGAAAAAGGGAAAGGGAAAAGAAGAAAAAATAAAGGAAAAGAAAAGCAAACAATGAAAGGGGAAAAGAAAAAGAAAAAAGAAAAAGGAAAAAGAAAGAAAAAGAGAAAAAGAAAAACAAAGAAAAAGAGAAAAAGGAAAATTAACCTGTAAGCAATACAGCTCAGTTTGAAAAACCTCCTGCTTCAAAATATTAGCTGTGAATTCATGCTTGACAATTTCAGCTCCTGTAACAGCACAGAAAAACTCATTCACATGCACTGTTGGAGAAACCCAATTTTATTTTATATATTTGCCTGCTTACAGTAAGAGAAAAATAAAAAAAATCATTACTTTGTCCTCCCCAGCTATAAAAGCAACCAGACATCTCTGCTCTGACAAATTCAAATTAGTGGATGGTTTCTCCCACTTGGGAGGCTGCAGCCCTGGCCTGTGGTCAGAGATAAATTTTTCTGTAAACCTGTACCTAAAGTGATGAAGGGAAACCTCCCAGTTTACTCATTCACAGGTGAGTTGTTAGCAAAGCAGAGTTGCTTTTTTGTTCATACACAAAGATGTGATGCAGGGAAGGTAGGATGGGGTAGGGAAGGGAAGAGGTCAGGGATGAGGAGTTCTCCTGTTGGGGAGAGTGGAACCAGGCTCACCCACCTGGCTGCATGTAAACACTGTTAGTCCATGTCTCATAAATAATATGTTTTGGAAGATTCCCAATAAATATGAAATTAGGTGCACTGCAAGAGGAAGATGGAAAAGGCAAATCTATCCCTAGCTCATCAATAACCATCAAGTGCCAGAAATTCACCACACTATCCTTTCAGTCTCTTGCCTTCTTTCTGGTTTCTCATTTTTTGGCTAACCGTTTCCCCATTCAAGATTTTTTTTTTTAAAGAAAATACCAATCTCCCAAAGATCTGAGTCACTTCAGAGATTTCCTCACTTTAAAAAAAAAATATTATTATGGAAAGAACTTGCTATGGAATCTGGTTTAGTGGTGGACCTGGCAGTGCCAAGTAAATGGTTGGACTCAAATATCTTGGAGCTCTTTTCCAACCGAAATGATTCTCTGATTCTGTGGTGATGCAGGCTAAGTTTTTAAAGAAAGGGTCAATCACTTTAGCTCCTGATAGAACGTTTTTGGGGAAAATGTACAAATAAATGTGGCAGTTTAAGCAAGATGTGTGACATGTAGGGCAATTCTGGGAAGTGGGACTTCCTTGTCTGAAGTGTGAGCTTTTCTCAATTATCTTCTTTAGGGATCCAGGGGATTTGTGCAGTGAGCAAATGCCTCTCATTTGCAAGATCATATAAAGAGATAAAAGATCATAGAAAACCATCAAGCAGTTGATATAAGATTATGCAAGAGACGTGTGGACACAGGTCTCATGGTGGGACACACGAGATTGCAGATGAAGGTTGAATTGCTGCTCCATAAAGAGGAGCAGATGCCGAGCCCAGTGTCGTCACAGAGACAGCTTGGATCACCACAACACTTTTCTGAAGCCTGTCCTCTCTTATTTTCTTTAATTTATGAAAGACTGTGCCAGCCTTTGAGGATCAAATGGGTGAACTCCAGAGATAAAAACAATGTTCTCTAGAGTGTGAGCTAAAAGCAGCAACTTTGTGAGCTGACAGGAAAAATTCTCTGAAGCATCACAGAGTGGTTTATCTGAGACAAGTGTATCATAGAATCTCAGAATGCTCTGGGTTGGAAGGGACCTTAAAAACCATCTCATTTCATCCCCCTGCCATGGGCAGGGACACCTTCCACTATCCCAGGTTGCTCCAAGCCCCATCCAGCCTGGCCTTGAGCACTTCCAGGGATGAGGCAGCCACAGCTTCCCTGGGCAACCTGTGCCAGGGCCTTGCCACCCTCTGAGTAAAGAATTTCTTTCCAAGATCTAATCTAACACTTCCCTCTGAGAGTTTGAAGCCATTCCCCCTTGAACTATCATAACATGCCCTTGTCAAAAGTCTCTCTCTCCAGCTTCTTGAAGCCCTTCTCTCATGGCCAGCTGGGGAAGTCATCTTGGAATGGTCATGACTGAATTAGCCTGTGTGCTGTTATGGAGAAGGAGTTTCATTTTAACAGGTTGTTACACAGTGGTTACACAGCAAAATGGTTCTCAGCACCTCATCTGAGAGGGACTCAGTTGCTACTCATTTGGGGCTTGCAGTGAGATTGCATTAAACACCTAATTCTTTGGGACAAATTTATCCAATGTGCAATTCTATGAATGTCATAAGTGAACAACTATTGTTTTGAAATCTTACACAAGAAAGAGTGAGAATTGTCTTATGATGGGTGACTCCATGGCTCAGTGATTGCACAATAATTTGGAAAGTGTGGGTTCAAATATCGGTAGGTGAAAGATGATAAACATGTCATCAATTTTTTCTTGTTTTCTCCTCGAAAACACAATGGGTCTTTCTCATATTTATTTCAAGTATATCACTCTTACTCTGAGCACTAGAAGGAACACTTTTGCATTCTCTTTTCAACAAAGGCTCAAGATAAAGTTGGGGATCGGTTCTTATTTTATACAAGCCCTCTGATAGAAACACTCAATATTGTATTATCAAGAAAAGAAACACTAATATTTGATGGCATTCCTTTGACAAGTTGTCACGTCTCAATCTAAATTAAAACCACATCTGACACACCAAAAACCTTGTCTTGATCTGTCTTGTTTGGATAGTGCCAATCCATGATATGACCTGAAATCCATTCCTTGAGGTCATTTAGACAGACTCATTGAAACAATATATACTGGCTTCATATATTGGCTGCTGGTCAATGAAAACTCTGTCTAATGTGACACTGGAGACTCTATCCCTGCCTGAAAGGAGTAAATGGATTTGATTTGGGAAGAGGAGGGAAGGAAGCAGAAAGTCTCTCAAAGGAAAAGTTCAGTAATATGGCCCTACCTCACATGAACAATCCCTATGGGTCCCCTCCTTCTCTCACATGGATGAGCACAGACAAGGATAACTCCAAGAAAGAGAGCACCTGACTTGTAAGAAATGAGTCTTGGGTTTCCTCCCTGGTTTTACCATGGTGTCACCACAGGAAAAGGTCTTACAACAGTTATACTTTTCTTTTTCCAGGTGGAAAAAGTGGGAGATTTCTGTTTCAGTGGATCCACAGATAAACACTACAGCATAGTGACTATCTCCAGAGCTCTAGTGAAAATATTAAGCAAAAGCTAAATCCCCAGACCTTATTTTCAATCCTTCATCTTTCCATGAGTATTGTGAGGTCTACTACAAGTTAACTCACACCAGTTTGTATTCTCTTGAGTAACCAGCCTGGCTTATGTCCATACCAGTAAATTAAATGTGCTTAAACTAATTCCCCATCCCCAAGGCCAATTGGCATAGGATGGCACACATCCATGCTCTTGAATTCTCTTAGCTCCTTGATCACCAGAAGGCTGCATCTGTCAGGCCTACTGGCAGAGGTCCTTGGCTTTTCCTCATTTTCAAATGGATTGGGTGAGAGCGAAGGGCATAAAACCTGTGCCTGTGATCCTAGCTGGTTATTCTTTTCCTTTCCCCTAAATCCCTCCTTCCTTGGTTCTGTCCCACCCATCTCACCAAGGCTGCTGAAGCCCAGTTTCACGCTTGGATCCCACTGGGATAAGAGTGAAGAATTCACAGATCTTCATGCCATGAAGATGGGTTGTCTAATCTACTTGCATTACATTAAACCTCTTGGGATGGCATTAGTATTTCCCTCTCTTTTCACTTTAGTGTCTTGAATAAAGTTCCTGAAGAAGGTTATCTGCAGCTGATCTGAAGGCACTGAATATTGGAAACTCCATCCCTTTCCCTGGTAATGTGTTCCAGTTCCACCTTGCCCTCACAGTTTAAAATGTGTGTCTAATTCTTCATTCGAATTTCTCTGCTTCCAGCTTTCAGCCATTGGATTTTGTTATGCCTTTACCTGCCTGATTAAACAGCCTGTTAGTTCAGGATAGTTTCTCCTTGAAAAAGTAGTGCTGCTGTGTCTTCATTTTCTTTTTGATAAGTCTGGGCTCTTCAAGTCTCTGGTGATAGGATGTTTTCTCCCACCTATCTGGGAGCAATTTTCCAACATATTTTACTGCTATTAAGGACATGAGAACAGCTGTATTGTAGACCCTTTTTCTCCTTCCTTACCATTTCCCTGTGGTTGTAGGCAGAATCCAGTAGGAATATTAACCTTTCCAGACCTGGAACTCCCTCAAAAATATCACTGACCTGGTATTGCCTCCTGTTATTTCCTTCTACTGAGGTTCCAGTCCATTGTAGTCTGGACTAGTAAAAGTAAGCGGTGGCAGAGCATGGGCATGGGCTCTTGAACTCTTCCATGGAATCATGGAACCATGGAATGAATTGGTTGGAAGAGATATTAAGGATCATCCAGCTCCACCCCCTGCCATGGGCAGGGACACCTTCCACTATCCCACGTTTCTGCAAGCCCTGTCCAACTTGGCCTTGGATACTTCCAGGGATGGGGCAGCTGCAGCTTCTCTGGGCTTCTAAATTGTTAAAGGGTTCCTTGCAAATCTTTTGGCTTCCGACACCACTCAGTGGGCTCTGAAGTCAGCACAGCTTTTCATGATATGCAGTTTAGATGAAAACAACCATTTTGAGACTTGGGAGAGTTTAATAGTATGGAGGTGGCCAGATTATGCCAGATGTGCTCCAGGTTGTAGAACAGGACCTGCTATTTATACAATTATATAAATAGGCTAAAAGGTCAGGTTCCTTCTCAGAAATTCCTCAGATAGCTAATTTAGGTGGAAGTTGAACAGCTATGCATATTGCAAGCAAAAATTAATTTAATTTAATTAATTTATTTTAATTAACCAAACCTAACAGGGAGACAGGACAGTCAGACACCTGCTGTACGTGTTCATCACATCACAGTCCTGTAAGGAGATGGAATGGAATGGATGTTGTGACAGACACTGAACCTCTTTCACATGGAACACAAGCTGCTTTGAGGGATTTGCACCTGAGAGCCAAAGCAGGTGGTTGTGGGGGGGAAATGGGGAAGGGATTTCAGTTCTTGCATTTCCACCTACAGTGCTCCACAGCTCTCCAGCACCTGTTTTCAAGGCTGCTTTCAATGAAGGGAGTTCATTTCAATGTTGTTATAAAGTCAAACTTTCTTGTATCATGTTGTCACTAGAGATTATTTCAAATGTTGATGCACTTTGTTGTGAATAAGACCCCTGAATTCCTGCAGTGTTTTCCATCATGACTGCGGTCACAACAAAAGTAACAAGACAACTTTACACTCCTTTCCTTGCATATATTTTCTGCAGGCACAGGAACTCTTGGCACTGATTTGTCTCATTGACTTCAATGGCTGAACCTTTCCTCCCAAAAGCAATCCAGATTTCCATCTATGAATTACTTCCATAAGGTCAGGACACGTTATTTTATACAAAGGCTTTCCTGGAATCCCCCTTGGAGCTCCTAGCACTCATCCTTCACAAGCCCCTTGTCTGGGGGCAGCAGAAGCAGTTTGGCTGCATCAAAAGGGGCTACTCGAAGCATGTGAAAATTTCCAAAGGGGTAGAATTGGGATTCCAGGTGCAGCATCTCCTCCTCAGAACAGGGACAAGATTTTAAACAGGAATTCAGAATGGAACTTTGCAAGCAGGTGATTATCTAAGAGAAAAGCCTCTCTGTAGCCAGTCCCTGACTTGCACAAGATACCAAGATGGTAGTCACCCTTTAGATACATGGAGTAAGTATGAGATGTGGAATTGAAACTGAAGGAGGGCAGGCTTAGATTAGATATTGGGAGGGAATTCTTCCCTGTGAGGGTGGGGAGGCCCTGGCACGGACTGCCCAGAGAAGCTGTGGATGCCCCATCCCTGGAAGTGCCTAAGCCAGATTGGACGGGGCTTGGAGCAACCTGGGATAGTGGAAGGTGTCCCTGCCCATGGCAGGGGGTTGGAACTGGAAGGTCTGCAAAGTCCCTTCCAACCCAAACCATTCTATTTCATATGCTGAGATAGACTGAATCCCTTCTCAGTTTAGTCATGAAATCTGATCCAACACTTGCAACTCCTTCAGCTTCATGAAGGCACCAGCTGGTTTGAAATGGTGTCATATATCCTCAATAATTTTCATGTTCAGCGAAGCAATAAAGACCATGTCTTGTGTTTGGTTACTCCTGGTGCTTCATCAACATGAACTATGCAGAAACTCAGGCTTGAGCTATTATCAATATTCCTACATCTATAGATCTTTGGAGCTTGAGACATCCTTCAGTTGTCTGTCCAGTAGATATGAATAAATGGGAAACACTAATGTTTATTTATTTACATGATGTAAGAGAGTTAGAAGATTCAAGAGAGGCTCCCAAAAGACAAATCCTATTATGTTTTTCTTGGCTTAGAAATAAACATTCTTAATAGCTTTTGTAGTCAATTGGTTTGCAAGTGTCTATCTGAAATACAGTTGGATAAATCTCTGGATATTCTATGATTTTATGAAATTACTATGAACTCTGTACTTATTTGAAGACAGTTTAACGAACCAAACCATTTCATTATCACCTTCACTTAGCCAGTCACAAGCCTTAATTTCTGTGTTGTGTGCAAGAGCTGCAGGTTCTGTGAGCAATACAACTGTAAACAGCACTAAAAGTAAGCATGAATGATTAGCTTCAGAGTGGCAAATTTAATTTGAACAGTTTTGACAGGTTGTGTTGCTTGTGTTGAACTTGAAATAACATCTTGACATATCAGTGGTTCTTGTGCTTTTCCAGGCTGAGTCGTTCCTTAAGGTGTTGAGTCATATAACTTGATGATGGAGTGTCAAACATAATGTGTTAAACCTGAAGAAAGGAAATAACACGTACCATGATGATCAGCACATGTTAAAATATGTTTTACTGTTTCTAATTAAAAAGAGTAGATTTTCGGTTATTTCAGTTCAATCTATAGCAGCAGCTTTGAAATATCCCTGCTGTGCAAAACAAAAGGTACAGACTGTTAAATGGATGGGAAAAAAACAGATTAAGATATTTCCATTTAAATTAAACAATAGTTTATGGTTTGGGGATAAATAGTTTAATGTGTTTCTGTGAGGCTAAGAATACCCTTAAATGAATTTCAAGCCAAAATATCAACACCAAAAATGTTGAGCTGAATAAAGCCCAGTAAAAAGCATCCACTGGGAAGTATGTGTTGTCAAGTGGCTTAGTGGTATTTGCATGCAAGGAGATGGCAGCCGTATAAGTGAGAGATAACAGAAGAGTTGAGACGGAGAGCAAAATTTATCATAACATGTCTAGCGATGATTAAAAGCCTGTGCTTATTAGATGCATAAAATGTATTACTAAATCATTTTTGGAACATATAATTTTTCAATTATTTATGCATCACAGTAATTAATGATAGGAGGGACAGAGTCAATGATTCACTGTGTAATACATATGGTAGTTACCTGGGGAGGAAAAAATTACAGTGCTACCAATTATTTGCTTTAATGTTTTTGTAATTATGCCCTACACCCAAGTTGAAAATGTCTTTAATTCTTTTTTAAACCCTTCATTCCCAACAATGAAAATGCTTTCTTTTTAGCCTTCAATTAAGTCTAATTTTTAAGCTGCCATCCAAGAATTATACAATTCCATAAATGCCTCGTTCGCTTTTATATTTTGCCGGCAACGGTCTGCAAGTATGAAATCTTGTCCTTCAAGCATCTTATTGACGAACTGATTTAGCCACTCTGAAGGATGATCTTCTTTTTAATCCATGTGGCTTGGATGTGTGTGATCTTAGTTTTTTTCTACTTTAGTCTTAACATTTTAACTGCAGGAAAGTGAACCAAAGCTCTTGTTGCTTCTCACCGGGTAGAACTTTATTCCTGTGTGCAGGAATGGAAAAAGAATTCTGCTTTCAGTAGAGTCATAGAAACACAGAATCACAAATTGGTTTAGGCTTGAAGGAACACTAAAGATCATCTCATTCCAATGCCCTGCCATGGGCAGGGACACCTTCCACTAGACCAGGTTGCTCCAAGCCTCATCCAACCTGGCCTTGGACACTTCCAGGAAAGGGGCATCAAATGACAAGTCAAATCCCTCCAATTGTGTCTATTATACCTTATGGAAATGTTGGCACTCTAATGAAGTTGCACACATTCCTAAATGTTTGGGTGGCATGGCATGGGGTTTTTTCACATGCAGCAAAATCAGCCTGTGAAATATCTCTCAGATGCTGTTTGTGACCAAGCACTAGGGATTATTCCCAGAAAATTGTCCAGATTCATCCATCCAGTGTTGGAAAAATAAGCAAAAAATTATTTACGTGAAAACTCTTTTGTGCTAATTTTCCCCAGGAATAGAGCAATCCCAAGATTTGAGTGGACACTTTGAACTTAGCTAACATCGCACTTGACTTGACCACACCAGAAAACCACACTTGATTTGAGCAGAAAGAGCACAAGTCCTGCAGCTTCCCATACTTAATCCCACTTCCACCATTCTTCACTTCACCTTGAGACCCCCTGAAGGCTTCCATGCTGCCACACACAGCACATCTGCAGGGATCTTTCCTCTTCCTGTTCCCACTCAAAACAGAAGTCAGAGCAATTTTTTCAAAGGATCAGGCTGTGTTTTCCACATAACTGTCAGCATTTGGGGATGACATGATTTCCAGGGACTATAGTGAAATTTAGTGACCCGATATGAACTTTTCCCTTGCTAGGAACTTTGTTCTAACAACCTCAGTTTGCTGACAGCTATGACAGGCAGAAGTCATCTCTTTTCCATGGGCTGGTCATGATGCTCCCAACAATTCATGCAACTCCCACAGGACGAGAGAATGCATTTCCTTTGAGCCACAACCAAAAGCCTTTCCCAGAGTAGGCTTAGTAGTGTTTAAAGGATTTATTTAATTCTTTTCCCTTGAATAAATGAGCTTGGAGGGCTAGACTTTCCTGTGAAGAAGACTAAAAAAAATAAAAAATATTTTAAAAGTGTAGTGCATTTTGGCAGATTATGTGGGTGGTATATGAATCAATAAAGCTTCCAGCTATGCAAAGCCTTTGGGCGCATTGTGATGTTTGTTTGTTTTTTATTTATTCTAAACAGAGCTAAATATGAATAGTTTGGTGGGTTTTTATATCTGCCAAGAAATGACAAAGTAACCCTCCCCCTACCCTTCCCTCCTCCGTGTTATAAGTATACCCATACCAAGCATTTATTTATTGCAAACATCCATAAGGAAAAACTGCTGATGATAACGATGGAAAAAATATTCTTGAGAAGCTTCCCTAAATGTCTGCTCAGGCGTGTGGATGGGATATATCCTGGAGATTAAATATCTGTGTCCTTAGCTGAGTCTGCTCTTGGGCTAAGGACAGTTTGGCGGAGGCAATGACAAAGTCAGTAGAAGCCTTAACTGATCCCAAGTGATCTAACGTCACCTGGGTTGCTGGTGTAATCCTGATTTTGGGTAATATGACCTTGTCTGTGCTGTAAATTTTCTGTGGCAGGAATAAATTCAGGGAGGACTTTGCATTTTTACCTAAGATTTTTCGTGTGCTTGTTTCGGCCAGAGCTGATTGCTGGCTTTGGCCTACACAGAGCTGCCCCAGTGCTTCTGCCTTGAGGTTTTAAGTTCATGAAAGGTGCCAAAAAGTGTTTGTGCTTGCCAAAATTTGTCATGGGGAAAAAAAGATGTGTTACTAATTCTCACAAATTTTTCCAGGTCTGCTGCAGTCCGTATTTGGAAACAAAAACTGCAGGTTAGAACAGAATAGAATAGAACTATTTCTGTTGGAAGAGATCTACAATGATCATCTGGTCCAACTGCCTGACCAATTCAAGGCTGACCAAGACATGTTGTTAAGGAATTGTCCAAATGTCTCTTAAATGCTGACAGGCCTTGGACACCTCTCGACCACTTCTCTAGAAACCTTGTTCCAGTGTTTGAGCAGCCTCTAGGTAATGAAAAATCTCCCAGTGTTCAATCCAAACCTCTCCTGACACAGCTTTGAACCATTCCCATGTGCCCTATCACGCCATACCAGGCAACAAAGATCTGCACCACCCTCTCCACTTCCCCTCCTCAGGGAGCTGTGGAGAGCAATGAGGGAAGCCCTTGCTCCCACCCAAGCTCCCATATTTCATAAGAATATCTTAAATTAGGAGAAGAAACCCAGAACAGCCATTGCTTTCCAAGAACTTTGCAAGGAACTTTGCATTCTGCAAGGATACATCCATGGAAGAGAGTGCAGCAACCAAAATGGTGAATATCTCACCTAGAAAGGAGTTCAAGGCTCCTGTCCGTGTCAGGGATGCACACTTGGATTTCAACAGACTTCTCAAAAAGGCTGGAAATTCCATGGGTGCAACATCAAGAACCTTCAAGGATTCCATCTTCCAGTCAGTAATTACCCATTTTGCAATATTTTACATTTTTGTCCACTCTGGGAATGCAAGATGTCTGGAGAGGGAATAATGGACCATTTAGATTCAGAAAGAGATTTAGGCTCAGAAAGCAAAGCAGGCCTGTATAGTGCCCAGTGTTCAGTTTGGGCAGCAGACACTACTAAATTGATGCTGCCCAAACTGAAAGGGCAGTTAATGGGACTCAAAACTGGACCAAATGGGTGACATTTACTTTCTTTGCAATGACAGAAATTAGACTAATCATCATAATGGTCCTCTTTGATTTAAAATATCTAAGAGCTGCCTATAATTGGGAGATAATTGGAACTAGCTGATGGAAATTAATCAGTTTTATATGTAGCGGTCAATGATGAGAACAAAGGTTAGGAAATAAGACAATCCTCATGAGTCATGAAGCAGCAAAGTGCTGGGTGGTTGAATGTCAAAGGGAGAATCATCAGAGTGAGACTGGAAGTCTGTGATGCAACTGTTGGTATCCAGGGTGACTTTCTGGATTCCCATCGAGTCAAAGGAGAGAAAGTGGTTGAGGGTGCAGATTATGTCTAAAAAACAGCTAAAATTGATCACATGACTTGCATTTTAATAGTTTCACTTCCTTCACTGACAGTCAAAGATGAGTAAGGAAGATGATGGCAACGAGATCCTGAAGGTTTTGGAAAGTGAACCTCATTCCAGGTTTCTGGGTTTTTTCACTTGGATTTTTGAAGAATGCTACAGAAGCCTTACAACTTTTGGCTGTGTGGTTGCAGTAAATTGACAGAAGGCTATATGACTTAGTGGAAAAGAAATCTGGAATGCAGCCAAATATTGTGGATATTTGTTAGGTGATTTTTTTCCCCAGTTTATTAGCATTGAGGCCTTTCTTGAAGAAAGTGTACAGCTGGAGATAATATCAGCAAGGGCAGTTGGTGGGGAGTCAGCCGACAGTTTATGAGGTCAAATTTAGAAGGTTATATGGAACTGCCTAGATATAAGTTTAAAGCTTAGTTTTTAGAAGGGTTTAAGGGTGGATACAGTTAGATTGTGCCTGCTGGCCTAGAATCATAGAATCATGGAATGGTTTGGGTTGGAAGGGACCGTATAGATCATCCAGTTCCAGCCCCCTTCCATGGGCAGGGACACCTTCCACTAGACCAGGTTGCTCCAAGCCCCTGGCCTTGAACACTTCCAGGGATGGAGCAGCCACAGCTTCTCTGTGCCAGGGCCTCACCACCTTCACAGGGAAGAAGTTCTTACTAATATCCAATTTAAATCTCCCTCTTGCAGCTTAAGGACATTCCCTCCTTCTCCTATTACTACATGTCCTTGCTAAAAGTCCCTCTCCAGCTCTCTTGGAGCCTTTCTAGGTTGGAAGCCCTTGGAAAGCTTTTAAGGAAGCCAGGAAGCCAAGAAATTGTATCAAGATTCAATGGGTCAGCAAAGACACAGCATTTGTTCTTTTTATGATGTGCATTTTTACTTCCTCTTAAAAGTGGGACAGAATCCTGCTTTGCTTAGGAACTTCTGGAAGCTCTACTTTTAATTTCTCTGTCTTTGAGACACACAGGTAATTTTTTACAAACCTGCTCCTAAGTGATTTGATGAACTACAAAAAATTATAGAAACCGGACTTGCCACTATACCTGCTATTACCTACTACTACTTTTCTAAAAAAGGTTATTGTATAACTGCTTCCATCCTATATTAGTTCATTTTTATGTCTTTTGTTTCCAACTCTCCTCCTTCCTTCTCCTCTCCAGCAGCCCTCACAATACCTTCTCCTGCTTTTGTCAGCACAGAGCAGTGCACTGTTATTAATGTCTCCTCACATTCCCGGCCGTTTCTGCGTCTCTTTCCTGTTGTTGCCTCCAGTGACGTGCAATGATGATAATGGGATGCAGTGCCACTGGCATGCTACCCCAAAGCCCTGCAAGGACTAGTTCAGAGGTACAGAATTGCTTAAAAAGCCGGAAGCTTCTCTACCCAAGGGGAAGAAAAAGCGATTGCTTGCTGCGTCAGGAGCTGAATGCTCCTTGCCACTTCCTAGCAGAGCAGTTTAGAATCAAGCTCTACTGGATGATAATTGTTTTAACTACCATTGTGGTTCTCTCTTTTATCCAGGGGCATGACTGGGGAGGATGGGTGAAGTTGTGCAACTGATGTCTGCCTAATTTGCAGAGTATTCCTAATTGGTTGGGATAGATCACCCTGCCCTCCCTTCTCTCCCCTCCCACCACAGAGATGCAGTTTGATCCTTCACTTTACAGCTTTTCTGAAGAAGTTTATGCTTTCTTTACACACAGTCTGCATAAAAACAAGGTAGACCAATGTAAACATCATCTGAACACAGCCAAGATTAGAAACTACTTCATTTTGTTACCAGGAGGGCCATAAAAAATCCATAAAGCACAATGATGTAAATTTTTTATAATACAGAGCATTGCAACAAATGCAGCCCAGCTGACAAAGTTTTTGAAGAGGGAAGATTAGTGATAAGAATGGACATTCAGCTTCGAGTTGAAATGTTGCATTATAATCAGATTCCCTACTTTAGATATTTACAAAGGCTGCTCAGGTAGCTTGTAAACACAGACAATTAAAGAAAGGATGTGCTGTCTCTGAAGAACAAACCACAGCCCCTAAATGATCTCTATATGGTTTTCTGCATTGACTCTACCGAGATGACAGAAACTTCAGTGAACACAGGATCACAGAATCTTCTTCCACCCCCTGCCATGGGCAGGGACACCTTCCACTAGACCAGGTTGCTCCAGGCCCCATCCAACATGGCTTTGGACACTTCCAGGGAAGGAGCACTTTGCCCTACTTGACCTGGGAACCATCTAGACCTGATTGAGAGCCAGCACGAAGGACCAAAGCATGTCTAAATGGGACATTGTTGCTGAGCTGGGAGCCTCAGCTGTACACAGGTGGGAAGATGTTCTGATCCCAAAACCATAAATCTACACCTTTTCCCTTTTAGTCTCTGTCTTAAATTAAAACCAGACTTCCTTCGCACAAAGAATGGAAGTGTTAGACTCCTTCATTCCCCTTTTTCTGATATTCTTTCCCTCTGGAAGTCATCAATAAACTGTTTCAACTGATTTGCTGGACATTAATGAGCACAATAAATTTCCACACATTAGGTCACTAATTGTATCAATTGATGTACTCTACCAATGAGACCAACAATTTTCATCCCATGACCAATTTTATTTTCTTTCCAATTTATCTAGTTTTATGCCGAATTCATAGTTGTTCATTGACACATACTCAGACATGAGCTCTGAAAACCCCTAAAAGCATTTAAAGACTTCAGTGTTTCCACTATCACTTTGTCTCTGTACCAGTGTTGTACCAGTGAGAAGTTCTTTTGGACTGATAATCTATTTATTGTGTCCTGCAGCATCATTCCCTGCTTCTCTTAAGAGTTCCTCTAATCTAGTGATGCTATTGTCAATTAATGATGTTGAACATTGTCTGCTGGTGCTTACAGATTCATTAGGATTATAGAGTTTGTTCCATTTTTTCCATATTTTCCAAAATGTAAGTCTTTTTCTCGATTTTTTTTTTTTCACTGAAAACATATACAACTCCTTATGCTGTGCTTGCAAAATTGTGGCTTAGATCTGAAATGAGAGAGGCAACAGAATTCGCTTTTCCTATAGACTTCAGATTTTTCATCAAGTCGATATAAAAAGACAAGTTGCTAGAGGAAGTCAGGAGTTTTCTCGTTAAATCACTGTATGTAGACAAATTTTTATTTGGTCAAAATTAATTTTGTCAGATAATGTATTCACCTGTTCTTACAGAAGCTGCAGAAGCAGTTTCTTGCATCAGGAAAAGAATTGCTGATCACCCACTTTGAAAGATCTTTTGGCTGGTGCTTGGGGCACTCATCTGTGATGTGAAAAAGTGCAGTAAAAATCCCTACTCTGCATGAAAGACTGCACTAACCTGAATCTTAATCTCTCCCACCACAAATATCCGGGGCTCACAGTGTTCATACACTTTATTAGTGACAATTTTTTTTTTTTTTTTCTACAGGGCTAATGCCAACTATTTCAATAGCCTGAGGGATTTTATTTATTTTCCTCCAGGATCCTATCACAGTGTGATTTCTTCTCCAAGTTTTGGCAGGTCGGCAGGCAGCCAGAATAACCATGAGTGATTCTGATGATAAAATAAATACACCCTCATTTAGTCTAAGAATCTTAACACTCTTTTTGTGCTGTCTGAGTCCAAATCCTGGTTTGTGCCTTCTGGTTTTTGGCGGAGTGTAGTAATCTACAGTAGGTTCTCATCTGAATTCTGCTCCTGAGAGCTTGGCTGGAGGAACAAGTTGCTGGTTGTTGGTGCAGGCTGGAGTTTTGAGATGTCTTTAACTACTCTATCATTCCTCTGCTCCCTGTTTAAGGCAGCTCAGCCCCCTGTGAGCATCACTGAGGTCACCTTGCTTGGCAAGTTACTCTTCTCTTAATGCAGAGAATGATTTACTACAACTGAAAATTAATAGTGGAGAAGCTTTTGGAAAATTATATACATGCAAAACTTAAAGACCAGCCATGAGTCCTGGGTCAAGAAAATGGCACTGTGATCCATGTGATCCAAGGCTGCCAATGCAATGTCCTCACATATTTCAGCAGAGGAGCCATTCTTTGGTAGTAAACTCTGATCCAACTTAGTGGGAGTGCCTCATCCATCTGGATATTTCTTTACAACTTAAAAAAAAAAAAAAAAAAGAACAAATGCATTTGGAGAAGAGTGGGGACTTGTGAGGGATCAGTTTAAAAGAAGGGATTAAAAGCACTTCATACAGCCCTGAGGGGAAACAATAGTCTACAGACATTGGAAGATTGCAGGCTTTAAAGACTGAAAACAAACATGTGATGTACTAGGAGAGGGTTTAGTTGGATCCCCTTTTCCCATGTGAAATTGTGGGTGAATTTCTAGATAGACTTGTTTTGAGGGTGAGCTATTTGCTTGGAATAGTGTTGTGAGCAACAGTGTGTGGGAATTTAAAAAATGCTAGGATGGTGCCTAGAAAAATAAGTGTGAATTGAATGTAGGATGTAACTCTATCCAGGCTTGGAGATAGTTTAGTTTAGTCAGCTTTTTCCATCCGTAACTCAGAGGATATTGTGCATTATTAAAAGCAGAAACTTCTGGCCACTTGACTATTGGTGTCTTACAGCTGTAAGGATGTAAACGGTAGGTGTTAAAATCAGCCACAGGAGGGCTCTTGCATTATTTCCCTGCAAGCCTTTAAACTTATTGAGGATAATAAAGGAGGAAGCCTATTCAAGCAAGGATAGACAGAGGCTAAAAAGATCAAGTCAATCCGTGCTCGAGTTCCTGTCAGTATGGACAGGAAAGGAGTGCTCTGATACATGAACAGTTCACTGTGCATTTCAGTTCATCTGCTTGTAGAAGCAGGAGTCATTTCCCCTTCTGTGATTTTAGCTAGATGTCACACTCCTCCAGTAACAGGTTCAGTGTGTACAACAGAGGTCTGGATATGAGGACTGAGATAAAAGGGGAGTTTCCATGGCAGTGCGCAGCATCTGCTCCAAATTTTCCAGACATCTAAATTTGGTGCTGTTCTATTTACTGCTAAAGCATTTTTTCTCATTTTTGCTTGTATTGCCTTCACTGTGGCTCGAGGACCATCAGTCAGTGCTGCAATGATTTCTTAGATTCATAGAATGGTTTGGATTGGAAGAGTCCTTAAAGTTCATCTCATTCCAATCCCCTGCCATGGGCAGGGACACCTTCCACTATCCCAGGTTGCTCCAATCCCTGTCCAACCTGGCCTTGGACACTTCCAGGGATCCAGGGGCAGCCACAGCTTCTCTGGGCAACCTGTGCCAGGGCCTCCCCACCCTGACAGAGAAGAAGGAGTTTTCAATATTGTCAGACCAGTTGGGAAATAGGGACTTTTCAGAAGGAACACACATCCACATTGGAGCTGGCTCAACCCATATCTTCTTTCTTCTTTCCCTCTGGATATTGCCTCTTACCCTATGTTAGATTTACTGGTGCTAGGAGGACCTTCCTACCAGTCCTGATGTCAGGTTTCCTCTTTGTCCAAGGAGTACCCAGCCAGCCTTTCCAAGGTACAGACATGAGGCATCTTTATCTTCTTTTCTCTGAGGACATCCCTACTAGAATTTACTGTTCTTCCAGAAAGTCTGTTTCTTGCAGGATCCTCAAAATCATTCATATCCAAGTGCAGGGATCAAAACAGTCCCTTCATACTCAAAGAAGAGTCTTTCTTGCTCTGTTTTGCTCATGCTTTTCAGATGAAGTATTTGGGGATAGAGTGGGTGTGTAGACAATTGGTTTCCTCTTGCCCTGATCCACAGGAAAGATTTGACACCCCTTTTTTTGACACCTTCATAGTAGTATTGGAAAATTAGTTTCCAACTACAGCTCTGAATGAAACAGTGTTGAGAATTTACCTCTGATCTATTCTCCCTCAAATGAAGCATTAATTTTTTTCCACTAAGTGGAAAGAGATAACTCATCTCACATAAGAATTGTTGCTCTGGCAGTCAACATCCATCCACACTCATAAAATATCCTCTCTTTCTACTGATATGTAAGGAAATTCAAATGAATAAATTAATTAATGGGGATCCCAATTAAATATCGAAGAAACATAGTAATAAATAAACAGATCAATAAATTCACAGTTTTTAGCTGTGTGCCTCAATCTGTCCATGAAGTGATCAAACAACTAAGTTTTTATGATTTGAGAAAAGGGAGGGAAATACTTTGTTTACACTTGAGATTGTTTTGTTTTGTTTTGTTTTTTCCAGAAGTTCTGCCCTTGCCTACCTTGGCAAACATCTTCCATTGCAAATCTTGCCTTTGATAACATTTTTCCAAGGAAAAAGCATTTAATCAGATAATATATGACCAGCTCTTTAGGACACGGTTTCTCTGACTGAATCCTTCCTGGAGCACTAAGTGCCTTTTTTTTTTTTTTTTTCTGGATTGCCTACATTTTTAGAAGTCTTCACCCCTTTGGATGTTAAGATTCAAAGGGAAAATCCACCCACAGGTGCCAATGTCAGGGATGTGAATCATGGGAGATGCTGTGCTGTTTGTACATCTGCACTTGGCCTGTTTTGAAAACCATCTCCACTGCTGCCTCTGGCATTTATCCCCTTTCCAGGCCCATGATGTTTTTTTACAACCCCCTGAGGCCCAACATATCTGGCCATCAGGACAGCAAGTCACCAAGCAGCAATGAACAGCAACCATGTGCAGAGAATTCCTTCAGAGGCTTTCCCCCCCTCCCCGATTTCTCTGCTCCTGAATGTTTGCTCTTTCATACTTCATTGGAGAATTGTGTTATCTCCATGAGATGTGGCTGGGCTCAGT
Organism: Corvus kubaryi; assembly: GCF_017639235.1. Classification (NCBI taxonomy): domain Eukaryota; kingdom Metazoa; phylum Chordata; class Aves; order Passeriformes; family Corvidae; genus Corvus; species Corvus kubaryi. Next base: position 57,997 of record NW_024581599.1, read on the forward strand.
GAGGGAATGTCTGTGGCAGACCATCTCCATCCTCCCGTGGACACCACACCGGGACAATGGCGAGGAATGGGGGCTCTTCTTGGCTACAAGAGATGCAAATAAATAAAAAAATAAAAGAAATAAATAGAAGAAGGAGAGGCAGGGAAAGGAGAGTGGGAGAGAGAGAGGGGAAAAAAGACAGAGCAACTTTTTTTCCCCCATTTCTTCTCCGAAAGAAGCAGCAGTGTCTCCTTGCAGAACGACAACCCTCAGGATACAGCAGTTGTCTTCAAATCTGTGACCATAAAAAATCATTATCTCTGTGAAATACAGCAATTTGGGAGATAATCAAACAGTGACCAGGGGGCAGAGCTGCCAATCTGAAGGATTATGCTCTGTGCATGCTTGATTCTGTCTGACCTTCCTCCGAGCCAGCTGTCAGCTTGGCGAAAACGCACACGGATCGACTCAGGGCACATTCATTAGACTGTCTTTGGTGAAGAAGTCATTTGCATAAAACCCCAGCTTTCTTAATTAGTACTTCATTTTTCCCTTGACTTATTTTGTGGCTAAGTTCACTTGCCTTTTTTTTTTTTTTAACTTGCCGAAAAATAAAATGGGGGAGGAGATTTCCCTTTTTTTTTTAATGTGGGGGCAGGAGGGAATATGACTTGCAAATTAACTCAGTGATAATTAGCCTATTAACATTTTCAGAGATGTAGCAGGTTTCCAAATGTTAAAAAAAAAATTGAGAAGGGGGAAAAATTGTGCAGGGGAATATTGGAGTTGAAATTTATTATCTAAATTTCTGGACTGGCAATATTGAAATGCTTGGAAAGAACAAAAGTCCATGTTGAAAAATTTTTCTGCTTCTTTTACAATGATGCATACTCTATCCATTCTCCAAGCGTACTTAGGAAAATGATTCTTTATCATTCCTGTGGATAAGCAATGGAATTTTTCTGTGTTGTATAAAAAATAAAAATATTTTTTTCTTCTACTACATGTATGGAATTGTTTGGATTAAGAAAAAGTTGAGCACATACTGCAGTTTTACCTGGACTTCTCCTGTATGTACCAATAATGATTTTCATATCCCCTAAAAGATCAAAAAAAAATAGTTGTGTCAAAATAAATGGCAAATTGTTGTATGAGTTTAAAGTACTCAGTTAATATGCACCACACTTTACTGATTTAAGATTGTTCTGTGATTTCTGGGAACAAACAAGCCACAGGAATGACTGTCTTGTGTTACAAGGAGTGTTCAGAGGAAGGAGCAATGCCAAATTAGTGCAGACATTATCAAATTTGCTCTTCAGTTCAAAGTGGATGCTAATGACACTTGTTCTCTGTTTGATATTCTGCTTCTGCCTGATGTAAGAAGGTGTTTCCAGGTGCTCCTAAGTTTAACCACAAACTAGTCCAACTTATATCTCAGTACTGCTATCAGAGCATACTTATTGCATGAGGGGAGGGAACTCCTGAAGTCCAAGCAACACCCTTCTCACTGATAAATCATAAAGTAACAGAGGTAATAGGCATACACATCCTAGTACACTGCTTTTGTGACAGAATTCTGTTTGAAATGGTGAAAAAGCAGTAAAACTTGCTGCGATGTCTTGCAATTTCCTTCTCATCATGTGAGAGAGAAAAAATGTAACTGGGAACATCTTTGGTTTAGATAAATGATACAGCTCTCCTCTGGTTTTACAGTTCTTTTCCAATATAGGACTTGCACAGTTTCAAGACAGGAAAGGTGGCTGCTGTCAAGATATTGAACATCCTTAAATTTGAAGAATCAGAATCAGCCTTTGGAAGACCAAGAATTTCAGGTGTTTATTAGTGAAAGGAGTAGTGCCAGGACCCCTTTGCTGGTCCTGAGGGCGAGAGGTTCAGACTGGTGTGTGAGTAATAGTGAATTGCCTCAGTCTCCAAAACAGCATGAATGCATCCAAACTGCCTAAAAGGAATTGTCCTTGGCCCACACCAAGACCCCAGATATTCAGTGAAATCATCTGGGGCAACACTATTTGGCCTGCAATGAAACCACACTGAAAACTGTTTTGGGTATAAAACAGTATGAACGGCCACAGTTTAGTGCCTGTGTCCACTTCCAGCAGTGCTTCATTTACTCAGGCAGATGTACCCTCATCTATTTCCATTTGGGAATTAAAACAAGTTCTGAGGTCCATTTCAGATTTTGTTCACTGAGGCGTTACAAGTGATATACTTAAGCAAGTACCGTGAAAACCCATACATGTGTATTTATAATATTACTAAGGAGGCAGATTAATAAAATATCCTGCAGACTGTGAATGTTGACTTTTAATAGACAGAATGAACACACCAGCATGTCAAGCTCTTGCTTTTTTGAGTTATATATTGGTATAAATTAATTAACAGAAGAGAACAACTTTCAAATTTCAGCTGTTATGAACCTGCTCCAGAGGACTTCCACATTGTTGAACACACATTTTATTTCCTGTCTGATGTCTAAAACAGTATTTCAAGTGCCCCAAGAGAAGGTGTAGTTATGGAAGTCAAATGCAAAGAGCACAGAAGTCAATAGAAAGTTTACTTCAGCCATTTTTTGCATTTCTCCCGATGACATCTGGAAGTTTACGTGGACCTGTCGGAAAATGTCTAATCTTTAAAGATTTTTACTGTTTGTGTGTCCACTAAAGACAAGCAACTGAATACTAGAAGCTGCTCAGTAAATCTGGATCAAAATAGGAAAAATCCAAGAATAAAAGTCTACACAGTTTCAATCTCATAGAAAGAAAATCTTTTGGGGAAAAGCTGGATTTTAGAGCTGACCAATGTGCCATCCCTGTGTAAATTGCACTACACTTATCCTCAGTAAGTTTGGGATATATCCAATACACTCTCAGCCTCACAGCATTTAAAATCTCTTGTCTGTAGCCTTTGATGCACTCCTGTAACCTTCTGTTACTCTGGGAAAATTTACTAGATTGCAAAGGATAAAAATTGATTTCGTTATTAGACTGAAAGATTCAGCAGTAATTCCCAATTTAGTTACTAGGGACAATCTAAAGTCTAGTTCTAACCTTTCCACACTACTTTTATGCCCTCTCAGAGCCACTGCAGTCAGCAGATATTTTCATTCAGCTCTCAGGCACCAAACCTCAATTCCAAGACTCTCAGCACAGACCTATAGGTACTTCACTCACTTTGTTCAGAGTCCTCTCCTTATTCTATTTCCCTCTGAATTAAAGCTGCAATTCAGAAAGGTCAAGTTCTCAGATGTAAATAAAATATTGTTCCTATGACACATTCATATAAGTCCAAGAGGAGTCATCAATCACTACTGATTGATTCAGTACAGTTACAGCTATTTTAGGTCCTTTTTAAAGAATTCATTTTGTATTTCCAGTCTAGGCAAAGGTCATCTTATCTAACTTTTCCAGTACCAAAATTAGGCATTTAGTCAGCTCGTCAGTTATGGTCCTGGTATTGTCGAAAGGAGAAATATCAAGAAATCAATAAAATCTAACTAAAGGAGGCACCAGTTCTGTGATGGGATGGATTGTTCTCCCTGGTGTCTAGTCCCTCCTTGCTAACCATCAGGGCCTATCTTGACAGACAACTTAGTGAAGGAAAATTATTTCTAGAAAAGAACTGTTCAATGAGATGGGTCAAGGGTTTAATTGCTTGATTACATGGTACAGACAGTCTTGAAAGCTTTCTTATCATTGTAGTAATTTCAATGTAAGATGATGATGATGATGATGATGATGATTGTTATTATTATTATTTTAGTTTGCTTTTTAAAATTTTATCTTACAGTCATTTGAGTTGGAAGAGACCTTTAAAGGTCATTTAGTCCAACACCTCTTCAACGAGCAGAGTCATCTTCAACTAGACCTGGTTGCTCAGAGCTCTGTCCAACCTGACTTTGATTGTTCCTGGAGATGGGGTACCCAGCACCTCTCTGAAAGACCTTACATGATGGACCCTTTTCCAAACCTATTTTCTGTCTTCTTGATTTTATAATGAGTGGGGATTTGGTGATGTTTCTCAAATCCATGAGTTCTTGGTGCCTGGAATGCACTGAATGCAGTGTTCTACAGCTTCCACTACTGCTTCTTGGTATGGCACATAATTATCTTTTCATGCATCACCCCAAGGCTCTAAAATCTTTGGGACAGAAGGCATCTGAATTCCAGATAGAGACTCAAAACAACACTGTTTAAAAGTTACTGTGATTCCAGGTAACTGGAATCAGGTTCTGCTGATTCCAGGCAGGAAACATCTTCTAGCACTACATGGAGGTCCCTGTGTGGAGCAGAACTGCTGAGTGAGAATGCTCCCGCTTCAGGAGGCAAATTTTGTGTCCAATACTAACACGCTGTTGGTCAGCTCTAAATGAGGCTTCCACTTCTCACATAAAAAAGAAACCACAAAATCCATAATAAAATCCATAAGGCTGAATGGTAAACTCAAATATAATAAAGATATGCCAAAAGCTCCTGGAAAAGGGATGGAGACACACACCCACAGTTTACCCCAATCTTGAATATTTTTCTCCCTTCAATCTCCAATTTGATGACTAAATACCAAAACAGGACTTGTTTCTTGGGCTGTATAGAAATGATAAGAAAATCCATAGAATCATGGAAGTATTTAGGTTGAAAAAGACCCTTCTAGGTTCATTGAGTCCAAGTATTTACCCAGCACTACCAAGGCCACCACTAAACCCTGTCCCCAAGTTCCACTTCCAAATGGCTTTTGAACACTTCCAGGGACGTTGAATCTGCCGCTTCCCTGGGCAGCCTGTTCCAATGCCTGACAAACCTTTCAATGAAAAAATTAGTCTTAATATTCAACCTAAGTTCCACCTTGTGCAACTTGAGGCCATTTCCCCTTGTCCTGTCCCTGTTCCCTGGGAGCAGAGCCCGACCCCCCTGGTTGCCCCTCCTGTCAGGGAGTTGTGCAGAGCCAGAAGGTCCCCCCTGAGCCTCCTTTTCTCCAGGCTGAGCCACCCCAGCTCTCTCAGCTTTTCCTCATCAGACTTGTGCTCCAGTCCTTTCAGCACTTTCATTGCCCTTCTTCAGACATTCATGTGACCAAATAATGTGTAAATAAAAAATTTGTAAATAAAGGAACAATACTATATTGTCTTCAGTAGACCTAAGGAAAGCTTTATCCAGTCAAGACACTGCCCTGGTAAGGTTTGTCATTTCTCATCCTTCAGTATTTTACAATATGTCTTCTCATTGCTACTTATTTAATTCCTTGAATTGCTTCATTTTTTTTCTTTTCTTTGCCATTTCTTCTTTTCTTTCTTTTTTTTTTTTTTAACTACTAAAATTTAACCTAAATTTCCCTGCCATAGCTTAAATCCATTACATCTTGTTCTGTCCTAGTTGACTAATGAGAATAATTATCAAACTATTTTTCAATGTGAATTATCTACTCAGGCTAAAATAAACCCACCAATCTCATTTTCAGTGAAAATTCCGAGCCTAGCCAACAATTGCAATCCCTGAAGTGAAATAACAGGGTTTTATTTACTAAGGTCTTCAGTCTATTCATTGGTTTTTATTGGCATTGAAATAACATTTGGGCAAGATTATATTGCATATCTCCTTTTTTTTTTTTTAAGTATGGCTGTTTAAAAACCCATAATTAAAAAGCCTCTGTTAATACTCTGATATTGCCACCAGGATAAAAAAGAGATTAGTGCCAGCATTCTGGGCTACTAAAGCATGTGCACACTGTTGAACACACACTCACTGGAATGCTCATTCCCAGAAAAAAAAGAGTCATAGAAATAGGCTTCTTTCCAAGATGCTCCAAGCATCAGCCAAAGGACTGGATCTGTGCTGCCTTGGCACAGAGAACCTCTCAGCTGGTGTAAAACTGGTGTACCTGGCTATTATGTCAGCCTTTCCCTTAATATAGCTTAAAAATCAGCTGCTCTGATGCTCATCTGGGATATGATTACTGGAACCACGAGCAGCCCTGTAAAACACGGCACTTCCCCCGCTGTTCTGGGTTACTCTTTGCAAGGGCTGACAGAAGCAGGGCTTGATGTGTGCAGAGTTGTTTTGGGTTAGGATGGAACATTTTACTGTCATGGAGAATAAATATGTACACTTTAAAAATATGTATGAAATATTGTCATATCACCATACATATCCTCCACAGTGGATCAAATGTTCCTGGAGAGGAGAGAGAAACAGGCCCAAATATCACTAGGGATGAAAAATGGGAAAGAAAACATCTGGGTGTGCAAAATGCAGAATGATTCACTTACAACAACCGCCTTCCTTCCATTGGCCCAAACACTTAAATCTTGCACAACTAGGGGTGAACAGGCAAAGCAGGCTGGAGTCTAATTCATTGTCCAGCCTCAAGAAGGGTCTGGAGTCAAGGTGAGGATGCTGAGGAGCAAGGAGGGTCCTTCTTGCCAGTGCCACAGGAATTCCACTTCATTTTGTCATTACCTGAGTGTGCTGCAGCGCTAGCTCTGGATGACATCATTCTTTTGTTGTGTCTGACTGTGTGTTTGAACCACCTCTGTCTTGAAAGGTTCCAGAGCTCACCTGGAGCCTTGGGAATACAAATACCTCTGGAAAATACCACAGAGAAGCTGTGGCTGCCCCACCCCTGGAAGTATCCAAGGCCAAGTTGGACAGGGCTTGGAGCAACCTGGGATAGTGGAAGGTATCCCTGCCCATGACTAGGGAAGAAGTGGAATGGGATGAGATTTAAGGTCCCTTCCAACCCAAAACTATCCAGGATTCTAGGATTCTATGACTATGTTTTTTTCCAACATTCTGATTTTATTTATTTTTTAATTTATTTTTTTAGCAAAATAAACTGAAATGAAAATGTCAGCTCTGAATAATTTAAAACCTATAGTTTAACTGATCTTTACTATGAAGTTTCTTGTCTGACTTTCTCTTAATGTTATACAGAAAAAAAGTTCAAATCTTACACCTTAACATTATCATACTAAATTTGATGGTTTTGATATTTGAATTAAGCTTTTTAAAAATACTATCTTATTTTGGTGAAGTAGACATCATTTCAAAACTGTAAAATTAAAGGAGAGCTGAAGCATGTATCTTTCCCAGTTGTGCTGCCAGTTCTGCTGTTGCATTCACAAAAGGCATTATTACAGAAATGGGAAAGCTTTGAGCGTAGCAGGAGACTTCACAGAGATTTCTTAATGTTCAGGACCTGGATAACCACAAATTTAAACATATGTAGTGTCCAAACTGAAATACTTCTTAAAAGAACAGAAAAAAGCACAGAGAGATGTAGCTCTCAAAAAGAGTTTTCATTTATACAGTGGCTCTGAATTCATTGGATTGTTTGATGGAGAAGGACATCTTCAGCAACAACATAAAACTGCTTTTCCATGGATTAAAAAAGACACCAAACTTAATCTAAAAGTAGCAGACATGCTTTAATTTCAGTTCCAAGATAAAAATAAAAGCAATTAATGCAAGTTTTTGTCACCTCAATGTAAATGAGAAAGACCCCCGAGAGCTCAACAGAATTATTCCAGATTTTCACCGATATAAATCAAACCAGGATTTCACTCATCTTACTTGAACAGAATTAAAATGCAACTTCAAATCACTTAGTTGTTCAAACATATTTATCAACACTGAGTGTCATCCACAGGGCTCAGTAGCAAAAGGTTTGTATCGAGTTCAGAACTTCCTTTTCCTACCATTAAAAAAAAGGCCTGATCCTGCCCTATTTGCAGTGTGAATAAATGAGCCAGATAAAAATCAGGGATAAGGAAATGATATTGTCCCCTTTTTTTAAAGATCACAGAATGAAGCACACAGCAATTAAGTGTTCAGCCAAGGTCACATTGTGATTTGCAATCCATAGCACATCGAGGTTTTGAACCCGTGTTTCAAGCTTCACATCCAAAGCAATAGTTTTTTTATTATTATTACTTTTACAGCACAAAACATTTGTGTTGGAGATTTATTTTATGGGTAGCATATGATGTGGCAAATGCAATTTAAAAAATTACATAGCTTAAAAATTTTCTGCTTTCTTATTGTATCCCGTTTTTTTTCATTCAGAGTAGCCAGGCTTTATTTTTCTTTTTTTCGTCTTCCTTTTGGGGGAGGGCTTTTTTGCTTAGGTATCAAATTGCAATCTTACATAAGTCCAAATAAAATAAAATAAAATAAAATAAAATAAAATGGCTACCTAAATACCATTACCTGAAATTTTGAAACATTAAGACTTCAAAAGGGTTAATTAATTACATTAGCTGTGTCATTATCCTGGCAACATTCTGCTTGAGGGCATATAGATCTATTCAGCTGCTGAGTTTGAAAGAGCTGTGTCCTTCTCTCACAGAAGAAAATTCATCAGACATTAAAAACATAGTCATTAACAGAACATATTGTTTTTTCTCCACCAGATTGAGGAACATCAGATGGAATAATCAAAACAAATATTAAATAAATATTTCTCTTAAAAAAAAAATATGGAACTCAGAATTCATCACAAGTCAGAATAGATTTTTTCTGTAAGTTGAAACTGCTTAATATTTATTGATTGTGGAGAACCAAACTTGCCACTGTTTCACATATTTGTAGTCAAAAATGGGTGTAAAATTATCCTGTATTAGCATGAAAAAATGATGCTATCACTTTTAACAGGTGTAAATAATTGTATAAGGTACAACTCCTATAAATACAGAAAAATTGGTAAAATAAGGAAAGGATAAAGATGCTTAAAGGTATGAAATAGGTTCCGTGTAAAGGGAGATAAACAGAAATAAATCTCTACAGCCTGGAGAGACTAATTGTTTTGGGATGGGACAGAAGTCTATGAAATCATGACAATCATGGAGGAGGCAAAGAAAGAACAATTATTTGCTATTCCTTGTAATACAAAATCTAGCACATATCAAATAAAGTTATCTGAAGGTGGGCTCAAAATAATTAAAGGAAAGTACTTTTTCACACAGCACAAAATTAAACCATGAAACTGATTGCCACGGGATGTTGGGATGTTGCGAATGTCATAAGTTTTCACAGGTTCAAAAAGCAATTAGATACAAACATGGAAGGAAAAACCTTCATAGACTACGAGAGACAAAGGAATAACCCCCAGGTCAGGAAATTGCATAGCCACAGATTGCAGAAGGCTGGAAAGCTCAAATGTGGGAGCATCAATGCATGTTTTCCTTTTCATGCTCCTTCTTAACCAGCAGTCAGAACTGGCCATTGCTGGAGACCAAAAGCCTGTCTCTATAGTCTGCAGTCTTACTGAATACATCTCCTTTAACAAACCAGTTGAGAATTAGTCTAAAAATATTAGCCCTAGAGTAAGAGGAAATAGTTTTTTAATTACAAACATATCCTATGGTTTCATGTGGTGCTGCAGTTCTAACACAGATCCCTGTGGGTTCATCCTTTTTGCAGCACTATACAGGGCCACATGATGACGAACACATCACATGCTCATGATAATTTGGGAAGATCTTTCCTGTCAGAACGTGCAGCTGCAGCCACCAGTGTTGGTTCTGTTGGAAAGTCTTTCACCTGTGTCATATCACAGAATCCCAGGTTGGGTAAGGTTGGAAGGGACCACAGTGTCTCATCTGGCGCCACCTCCTGCTCCAGCAGGGTCATCCCAGAGCACAGGGCACAGGATTGTGTCCAGACAGTTCTGGAATATCTCCAGTGAGGAGGACTCCACACTCTCTCTGGGCAATCTGTTCAGGGCTCAGTCACTGCCCAGAACAGAAGTTCTGCCTCATGTCCAGGTGGAACTTGCTGGGCATCAGTCCCTGCCCGTTCCTCTGGTGCCATTGCTGGGCCCCACGGAGCAGAGCCTGGGCCCTGCCCTGAGCCCTCCCTGCAGACAGGAACAGACAGGGATGAGGGTCCCTCTCAGCTGTGTCTCCTCTCGAGGCTGAACAGCCCCAGCTCCCTCAGCCTTTCCTTGTCAGGGAAATTCTCTTTCCATCATCTTTGCCACCCAGCACTGGACCCACTCCAGGAGCTCCATGTCTCTCTTGTCCTGAGGAGCCCAGAACTGGACACAGCACTGCAGATGTCCCTCAGCAGGGCTGAGCACAGGAGCAGGATCCCCTTCCTTGACCTGCTGGCAATGTTCCTCCTGACATAACCCACAGAAACAAAATGAATGTTGTATATCCGCTGTGATGTGAACCATCACTATGCACTTCTTATAAATCCTTCTTAAACAAAAACAAACAAACAAACAAAACCCCCCCCAAACAAATAAACAACAAAAAAACAACCAAAGAAAAAACCAACAAGAAAACAAAACAAAAAAGGGTGCCATTTATGACATTTCAGGGACCTAAAAAAGATCCATGGTTTAAAAAAAAAAATTAAAATTAACTTTGTTTAGGCTTGAACTGAAGAAAAACTGCCCAGTCATGAGCAGTAGCTCCCTGATGCCATTACTGACTTCTTGAACTCTGCCAGGAAATAAATCTCTCAATAATATATAAATCAATCAAATCTAAGTAACTTTTATGATATTGGCAAAAGACACTGTCTTGACAGCAGGGCCATTCCTTGACAAAGTTCACAGCCCTGTAAACTGCTGCAAAAAGTGCTCCCAATTTTTATAAGAGTACCAAACCAGATGCATTTTCCCAAATATTATGCATAGTCAACTTTAAATATGGGAATGGTTCCCTTGCAACTGGCAGAAATTATACTATAAAAGCTGAACATATGTACCAGATTTTTTGGTTTTCCTTTTTGCTATTGTTTAGTGGTCTAAATAGAAACTCTAGTACACCAGTGTTGGAAACTATATAAAGAAATCTAGAAATCACAAGATTTCTCTAGGGAGAAAAGTTTTAAGATAAACAGATTAAACCCAACAACAAATCTACTTTACAAATTATTGGAAAGGGAAAATAAATTATTAGTCTCATAAACAGGGAATTTTGGATTGGTAGTTGATAAAAAAGGAATTGGAGAGGACCCAGCACCAGCACATGGGAAATGGTGTATAGTAAATAAGCATTAAGGCTGGCTAAAAAAAAATCTATAGACCTGCAGTATAAAATATACCAAGAGTTTATACACCTCTGTTCTCACACAGACAATCTATACATGATCCCAGACACAAGGGTTGAAAAATCTGTGTGTATGTTCTAGTTTCATTGTCTCCTGATTCATCCTAAAAACTCTTTTGTTGAAAAGCTTTTTCTTTTTAATTTATCGTTGAAAATCAAACTCATGACGTGAGTCAAAACTTCTGAATCCACCTTAAAATGTCAGTAAGGGAATTTGCTGCTCCAGCCCATCCCTCCATACTTGAATTATGCAGCCTGAGTTGATTTACAAAGGTCTTTTGGTCACTGACAAGTGCTGGAGGCTCGGTTCAGGTGTCTCATGGATACACCAAGTGTAATTTGAGAAGCCAAAGGTATCCTGAACATCTGCAGGGGCCAGCTAGATCTAACTCGGGACTTCTGGGGGATGTTACCACCTCTGGATCGTTGCTTGTGAGTCTCTGCATATCAAATGGCACTGTAATCTGAACCGAGTGCTTTGAGAGATTTACAGACAAATGCCTAATTCTCCTTGATAGTCAAAAAGGTATCAGGAGCCCAGCTGGCCTGATTTATTTATATCTTTTTATTTATTTACCCTTCCTTCTTTTTGTGGTTTTAATACAGTGCTGATACATCCTCAGTGAATGTTTTCACCACTAAAGTAAAACACACATGACAGAGTTCAAGAAGCATTTGGACAATGCTCTCAGGCATGTAGTGGGATTCTTGGGGTGGTGTCCTGTGCAGGGTCAGGAGTTGGGCTCTATGATCCTTGTGTCCCTTCCAGCTCAGGATATTCTGTGATTTTATGTGAAATAAAGATACCTCAAGGTCTCTAGATGGTTATCTTCAACATCGTCTCCCTATCAAACTTTTACCTTCTCAAAATGGCAGGGTAACATTTCCATCCCACTGTAGGGACAGATCTGTCCAGTTAATTTTATGGAAGTCTTCATCTACTACTCCCTGAAAGGAGGTTGGAACCCTGTGGGGGTCAATCTCTTCTCCCAGGTAACAAGTGGTAGGACAAGAGGAAAATGCCTCACGTTGCACCAAGAGAGGTTTAGATTGGCTATTAAGTGAAATTCCTTCACTGAAGAGGCAGTCAGGCTTTGCAACAGGTGGTCCAGGAGCATGATGGAGTCACCATCCCTATAAGGATTTACAGGATGTGTAGATGTGGAACAACTTCATAGATGGAAAATCGCTTCTATGCAAATAACTAACTAAATACATAAGTATTTTCATTCTTGTATTTTTAAGGAGATCCAAAGAGTTGCATAGTATTTTTACCAGTTCTCATTGAATCCTGGAATCACAGAACAGTTTGGGTCGGAAGAGACCTTGAAGATTCCAATCCACTGCCGTGGGCAGGGAGACCTTCCGCTAGACCAGGTTGCTCCACACCCTGTCCAGCCTGGCCTGGATGGAACTCCACAAAGGATGAATTTTACTTAGAACCTGTGGGCTTGGTGGCTTAAAGATCTGACAACAGAAAGTTATTGGTTATTTCCTGTAATAAATAATGTGTGAATTTATCTGCTATGTGTGGAAAATTAATAACTTGCTCTACTTCATAGTATTTTGTGGGGAATGGGAAGATACTCATGACTGTGATTCTCTTTTCTTTCCTCCTCTTACTGCTTTTCACTGGTAATATATTGAGAAAAAAATGAAATATTAAGTAGAAATATTCTAGAATGGCTTTCTGTTTCACCAGGGGATGACAGATGAAGTGGAGAAGATACTTGTTGGATTTACAGAGCCGATCCATCAGCCCCTGCTTGACCCACAGCTGTCATCTCCCTACCAATTAATATTTACCACTTGTAAATGCCTTCAGCCAGGGAGGGTTGAGAGGCAAGAGGAGGTAAGGCAGGGAAAAACCCAAAAGGGAGGTTTTGTGAGGAATTGCAGGGAACACTGTACATCATGAGGTAATTACAGCTTGGCCTGTCCAAGTGTTACTCTGCAATGGTGAATTATAGGCATGAGGCTGTAGCACTTCACTTTCTTACTCGTAACTAAATCAGAATCCTTTTAAGTTTTAATTAATCTGCTTAGCTTTAGTTGTGAGGGAGCAGGGGAGTGGGGAAGGAAGGCAGATTAACCCTTCAATTGACAAGGACTTTCACAGTGTCTCCTCTTGGGCTATTTTTCCCTTAAGCACCTGAGGGAGACAGCATTATCAGTCTGACGTGGGGGCCCATTAGGCTGTGATTTTTTAATTTTTTTTTAATTTGCTAGTGTCTGGTTAGTTCTCTCTATTTCATTATCAAAAACCAATTAATTTTCTGTAAAAGCATCAAATTAATTACAAAATACTATGGAAATATAAAGAATGGAGGAATTTCCCTCTTCTCTCCTCCTACCCTTGCCTCATTATGGGAAACATGTTGGGCTCCTTGGCAGCAAAGCCCTATTAAAGAGCTACAGACTGTCTAGCTACTCATTTAAAATTCTGTTGGCGGTGTCAGGAGGCCTATGTGATGGGGGTAAGTCCATTTCCACCCACAGAGATCATTTTCCAATTCCCCAGCACAGAAAAATACAGTCATAAAAACATTACAAGTAGGGCTGGAAGAGACCTCAGGAGGAAACTCAGTCCATGTCCTCTACCTGCTCACCAAAGCTTCCAGGCATGGAAACACTACAACCTTTCCAGGTGCTCTGTTTTTGCAATGATCCATTTTATTAGAGAGGTGTCCCTACTGAAGTTTTTGTCCTGAATTATTTCTTCCATACTCACTGAATATAGTGAATACTTTTCTTTTGCTTCTTTATATCTGATTTCTGGGTGTTTGAATACAGTTATTATGTCTTCATCAGTCTTTTCTCCAGACAATTTTTTCCTTCTTTTTTCTGCTTTTTCTTTGTATGTAACATTCACTGGGGGTCTTCTCTGGGTGGTTAAAACGACGACAGGAGGAATGGAGCTCATCTGCAGGTTGACTGCCCCTAAATACAGACCTATGATTCAGATGCTTAAGCAGTGTTCTGTGCTGTTGGGATATTCTACCTGTGTTCCAGCTGCCAGTTGTCCTTAGGCCCTGTTTCATGGACATTATCCTCATCTAAAATGCCAGTAGATGCCAGTTTTCAGACAAGAGGGCTGTGCCCCTCATAGGCGTCTACAGGCTTTCACAATATTCAGTGGAAATCTCATCAGTGCAAAATTTTGAGTCCAGGAGTAGAGATTCAGTTGCCCAAACTGAAGAGTTTGCTTAAGAGTAAGCTGAACCACTTTCTGGTCATCTTTGGTTTAAATATTAATGAGATCTCCGTGACTATAACGGAAGTTTAGACAGCTGGTGTTTATATAAGTGACTACAGAAAAACAGAGAGTTCTATGTGTCCTTATCTGTGACAGGGGGTTGGAACCAGGTGAACTTTAAGGTCCCTTCCAACCCAATCCATTCTGATTTTACGATTCCAGAGATCAGTGTCTAGATCTGACTCCTGATATCCTCCATGTGACAGTAAATATGTAGTAGGCTACAGACACTGAGATGTGAGGAAAAGAACACCACGTTCGAGAGTTTTTCACAAAGTGGAGATTGCTGAGACTGTAATTCTGAAAATTTCAGAACCTTTGTGCTTGCAATTCTACTTGGAGAATATTGACATTGAATGCCTCTGAGTCTCACTGAGGATCTTTACTAAGGATGAGTGGACAGAGTTATCTTCACAGGTTGTTGAATATGAGCATAATCTTCCCATTACACCCTCTCAGTACTCTGTCTGCTGTAGAGATTAATTCAGGTAATGCCAGAGTAGACACAACTCTGTTTTCTAATTTGGATCCATCTCATATAACTTTGATGGTCTGCTAGGCTAACATGCACAGCTGGATTTAGATCTAGATGTGCTTTGCTGGATCTCAAAACCTCTGACGAGAACCATCCAGAAATGGTGCAATCCCTGTGCTTAGGTGGACAGTGGAACTGAGGTTTTTGGGAACGGTGATATGGAAGTGTTTGCACAAAAAAAAGCATATTTGGCATTTTGATTATCCCTAAATGTTATAATTGTGATCTCCATAACCAATAAAAAACATTCACTGTATTTTGGCTAAACTTGCCATTATATTGACCAAATTATGTTGACCTCTTTCCTAAACTCCTTTGATTTTTTGTCATTTATGTAGCAAAGGTACAAAGTGCTGAATGAAGAATGCTCATTGTCAAACAAAAAACGGTCCTCTGACCCCAGAACCCACTATCTCAAGGAAATCTCAACTTTCCAGTAATGTAACAGCCCTATCTCATTTTATTCTTGCTCTGAATGCTCCTCATAGGCCACAATTTAAGCAACAGGAGTCTGTGAAGCCCTAAAGCCCTAAAGCAAAATGGGCTCCATTTGGCGGCTGATACCTTCCCCTTAAGGCTGTCAGAGCACAAGTAGCTCAAACACTCAGAGGACTGCAGGAAAAACTGAAGGTTGCCTCTGTAAGACTTGGGTTTTTCTGTGAGCACAGGAAGGGTGAAGTTTAAAAGCCCTGGAAATCTGAATTTCCTGATCCTGCTTCTACTCGAATGGTGGTGATTACCAAAAAGGCCACTCCTATGAGTGACATGTATCCAATGTGTCTCTCTCCAGGATAGTAATAATAATGGACAACCAAGACTTGCAGGCAAGGAAAAACAGGGAGTACAGGCCATTTTCTGGCCATTGCCAGACTGCTGTATTCCTGTCAATGAGGATATAATTATGGGATAATGGAATAACGCTATCACTGGTCCTAGTCTGGTCCATAACCCACTCACTTGACCTCTGCCCCTACAGATTCTTATGTTATAGCAGAGCTAAGGAAATCCTCACTGGTATTCAATATACCTGATAATTGTGGAAAAGTGTGGCTAAACACAGAAAAACGCAACTTTGGAAGAAGACAAGCAAAGAGAAAGAGGTGAAAATTGCAACATGCCTGTTGAGTAGTCAAAGGAATTTAGTACTGCAGAGAAGAGTTTTACATCAGTTGTCTCTCTGTTCTGGTGAACTGTGAAGTTTTTTTTAAGCTCTGCCATTTTGTGCAAAGGCCCTGTGTAAACCCAAGTGCACTTTAGTGACAAGCTTGTTCAATGGCAAAAAAGTCACCTCACGTTTATTAAGAGAAAATATAATTGACAATACTGTGTAAATTAGCTATATTCTTTTCTTAATAGTCAGAAGGCAGAAACAGGTGCTTCGAGAGCATCTTTTAAGCACCACTGATCCTAAAATGAGCCCAGGGTGTGTAGCTCAGATCTGGATGTTAGCCTAACAGACAGACAAAGTTAAATGAGACCAATCCATATCTAAAAATACAATTATATCTATTCCAACACTACCTGAAGTCACGTCTATAGAAGGTACAGAAATTAAATTTTAATAATCCACATTTATTCCCATTTGAAAAATGCTTCAGAAATTATCTGCCAATGAGAAATAAATTACTGGAAGTAGAAATATCAATAAATACAAACTCTACTCATTTATGACCTAGGGAAGTCTTGAAAATAAGACCCAGTCTTCAGTTTCTGCAGTGCCACTCGCTCCATTGAGCTGGGCAGATTTATACTAGCTAAAGATTAGGATCAAAATATAAGCCTAACATCTTTAAATGCTTTAATTATTTATCCAAGGCTGTTTTGACTTGCCCTCTGCAGTTGGCTGTGAGTCAGAGGAAGCTCTAAGAAGTATATTAGCAATTATTAGCTAGCTTAAGCTTTCACTGCATATTAGGAATCAAATCAGACATTTTTATTCTTTTAATTGTTATTTTTTAGAGAATGGAACAAAATGCCTAATTTAGCTGTGTAAAATAAAAGGCTAAAATACTGCTCTGGGTAAAAATGTCCCATTTAACTGCCTGCCAGAATTTGGGGAGGAAAAAAAAGTGAAAGAAAAAGCATGGAGAATCATTTTCCAGCTTCAAAGAACTGCATAAACGTTTGTTGATGGTTCCTTCACCATTCTTTGCTCATATTTGACGATGGAAAGTCATATTCTCTAGGGTGCAGTGTCAAAAGCAGCTTCATCAAGACATCAACTGAACTTTTACCTTACATTTTCCTTGAACCACAGAATGGTTTGGGTTGGAAGGGATCTTAAAGATAATTCAGTTCCAACCCTCCTGCCACTGGGGAGTCTCCTGAGCTGCTGGGAAAATTACTGTAATGTAACAATTTAGTTTATGGTCTGCAAACATTAATGAACTTCAACAATGTCAAATATTTAAATGTTCATGACTAACCCATGTCCTCAAGTACAATGTCCTCACGTCTTTTAAATTCCTGCAGAGATGGTGACTCCAATACTTCCATGAGAAGCCTGTGCCAGGGTTTGGAAACCCTTTGAGTGAAGAAATTTTCCCTAATATGCAGTCTAAGTCTCCCCTAGTGCAACTCGAGGCCATTACCTCTTATCCTGTCATTTGTTACCTGGGAGAAGTTTTACAGAAACCCTGTCCACACTGGCTAAGGAGACTCGAGTGGTCTTTGGAACTTGTGTTAAGTGCTCAGCTCTGAAATGCAGTGGAAGAGATCAGCATGTTCAGGCACAAAAGGGACCTTAAGTGAACCTATTCTGTGGGGCGTTCTGCAACAGCTGCATGTGGAGCTTAGAAAGAAAAACAAAGCTCTACCTCTCTACCTCCACAGATCTCTCTTTAGTGATTGACTCATATCCCTGAGACTGTTTTCTTTAGGTACCTGTACACAGATAGGTGAGGTCATAAGCATCTCAGATCAGATTGATCTGTATTTTCCATAGGCATATTTTCAAGACAAAAGATTTTTTTTAATTAAACCAACTGATGCACAGCCAAGAAAAGCAGCATACTTGGTATTTTAGAAAGTAAATACAAAGACTGATGTATCGATGTTTCGAGGTTTACAAATAGCACTGATAAGATACAACAGGATGACTAACAACAGGAAGCTAAAAGTAGGAACACTTTCATCTTGAAGCGACCTATCAGGGCATAATAATATTGCAGAAATAAATGTTGGTATCTTGAGGTTTCCAAAAGCTGAATTCAAAATGAGACCAGCAAAGGGCAGGAAACAGCACAGAAATGGTGGACTAGATGATCATTGTAGGTCCATTCCAACTGGACTATTCCATTCCATTCCATTCCATTCCATTCCATTCCATTCCAAATATAGAAAATGAACAAACATTTTAGCCATTGGATCTTTATTTTCATACATAAATGTTGGCTATAACACAGACTATTCCACAGTTTCTGTCTTCCATTTACTGCAATTTATTTCAGGGGTGTTCTGGTACACTTGTTTGGAAAATAGTTCATGGAACCCTTAAACTGAAATCAGTAGGACAATTCAATAAACACAAATGTTAAAAGATACACCTTTATTTCTGATTCAGTCATAAAAGATGAAATTAAGCTTGGACCAAGAAAAACAAGGAAGCAGCCTCTCTTGGCACCAGTGATTACAATCTGGGATGGCCCCAAAAGTCCTTTCTTTGTTTTGAGCCACTCTGATGAATGGTGCAAGTAACAGAACTGGAAAAGACAGAGCACTTGGCAAAAGGCTGCAAAATGGCAAAATCACTGAAATTGTGTTATAAAACATGCAAGAAGGAAATACTCCCCCAAGCAGGACATGTCAGTTGCACAGGCATGGCTGAGAAAAACAGTTGCTTAAAGACTGTGACTTATGAACCTCTGCGATGGAAGCAGAAGAAGTGCCATAGGGGGGTAGAGCAGATGAGAAATGGATTAAGCCTGAATGTGGAGGAGAAAACTGGAAAAGTCAGGCAAAGTTTCTGAGGTGGAAGATGACATGCCCTAGGAAGACATGGAAATTTGGGATGAAAAGAAATTCTCCCTACAGGCACAGACCTTGTCTATTATGTTCTACAGTATTTCAGGAATTACGTTAGAGGACAATGATTTTTTACTTTACAAAAAATGCTTTTTTTTCAATAAGAAAAGACTACACATATACCTACATCTATATTTATACCTAGAGTTCCTAACGAACTGATGCTTATACCACTGTATACCTATACAGGTGTATGTATGGAAGTAAATTATTACACTGTGCTTTTGTATTGTACTGTTAATTTTCTTCAAAGGGATTGAAATGTTTATGAAAAAGAAAGAAGCTTATTAGGACATGAAGAAGAGTCTGCTGCTGTTAGTCAAATTATGGTTTTGGACACAGTTATTACAGTCTTTAGCTTTCCTCTTAAGTCATTTTTTACTGCAGGTTGGAAATCGGTTATATACATATATACATTAAAAAGACAATTCCATTATCATCAAAAATTAAGACTTTTTTCAAACTGTCAATTTTATTGATTTTTTTCCCACTAATCTCAGAATGGAATATTTCCATCTCCTTATTTGAGATTGCTTTCTAGAAAGCAAGCAATGTTGAGGAGAAGGATATTAAATTTAGGAAAGACAAAATAAAAGAATTTTTCTGTGAAAGCTTTTTTTGATGCCCTCATAACATCATTTTTTACAGTTTCACTTAATAGACAAACCATTTTGGAAGAACCAAAAGGAACTAACTGTATAAAGCAAAATATCCAGTTCTTGCCCAGAGCTACTTATGACGTCAGTATCCTGATAAATCATGATAAAAGCAATGTTTCATATTCATAGACTTGATATGGTCTGAATTTATGAAAATAAGTAAAATAGAAGGGTACAAATGATAGTTGTCTTCAGTTTGCATATATGGGTACCCAGGAGGAATACAGAGACACTGTCAGAGCACCCAGGGATCAGGGTAAGGAATTCACATGGAAGTTGATTCTCACTAAAGAAATGAAGGTCAACAGGAAGGGCTTCTGTGGGAAGGAAGATCAGGAAAAATGTGTTTGCTGCTGAATGGAGCAGGGGATCTGGTGACAGATGACACAGAAAAAGCTGGGAAACAAATGCCACATTTTCCTTGATTTTTCCTGCTAAGATTTGCCTTCAGAAGTCTCAGGAACCAAACACAAAATCTGGAGCAAGGAAGACTGACCATAAGTGGATGAGGACCAGGACAGGGAACTTTGTATACAAAGTGGATATACTCAAGCCCACAAGACCTGACAAGATGTCCCAGGATTATTGAGGCAGCTGGATGGTCATTCTCAACTACTTTTGAAAGGTCATGACCACTGACAAAGATCCCTGGAGACTGGAAAAGAGCTAATCTCACTCTTCCAGAAAGGGCCTGAATAAGGATCCAGGAAAGTCCAGATTGATCAGCCTGCAAGGGTAATGGAACAGCTCATCCTGGAAACCTCTTGCAAACATACAGAGGACAAGAAGGTGATTAGGTACAGTGAACACAGACTTATGAAGGGAAAAACATTCCTCCTCAGCTGGATAGCTGTCTGCACTGAAATTAATAGGACAAGGATTGAGCAGCAGGTATTGTTCATTTTAACTTTGAAAAAGCTTTTCATGGTGTCTGACATTACCATCATAGACAAGTAGATCAAGAATAAAATAGATAAGGGGACAGTGAGGTGGATTGACAGCAAGCTGGTCTTCCAGCCTCAGGGGGTTTATGACTGGCAGCACAAAATCCAGGAGGAGGCCTGTCACAGTTCCCAAGGGGTCACTACTGGACCAATGCTGTTAATCATCTTTAACGGCCAAGATGATGAAGACACTGCAAGTCTGCAAATGGTACAAAATTACAAAGAGTAGTTGCAAAGTGGTGCCGTTCAGAGGGACTTCAACAAGCTGAAGGAATGGGCAAAGGAGGATCTCCTGGAGTTCAGGAAAGGAAGATGCCAAATCCTTCATGCAGAAAGGAGTAACTCCATGCACCAGTACAGACTGGAGAATTCTGGGAAAGCAGCTTCGCAGGAAAAAACGTGGTGGTCCTGGTGATTGTATCAAACTTGTAGACAGTGATTCTTTAATTTCACATTGACCACTTTTTAACCAAAATCTAAACAGAAATTTGAATAGAAATTTGTTGTTATTCTATGTATTATGAGTCAGAAAAACTGCTAAAATCATTTCTAGGAACTGTCCACAATGCATGGGACAGATTAGCCATCCATCCTCCAGGAACAAAAATCATCAACATGGCTATCATGAAGATGACTGAAAAATGGCTGATGCTGCATGAGTTAATACTGCTTCTAACAGCAGTGGAGCTGTCACTTCCAACACCCACCGCTCAACTCATTCCTACTGTCCTCCCAAAGCCATCTCAGTGTACTAAAATATTTTTAGAGCCTTCAATTTCTTCCCTGTCAGCTTCTCTCTGTATTTCATCCTATTAGTTTGTATCTATGCACATGATGAGACAGATCAGAATTTTATTAACATGACGGGCTGACCACAACATGCATGTGCAAGAGATGCAAAGCTCCATCCTTTTTATCCTACTGCATGTTGTCAGGGATAATGCAAACTGGAATAGTCACCACACATTTGCCCTGGGGAGGTAAACAGATAAAAGTAAGAAATATGTATGTTAAATATTTTGGGAAATTATTGGTTATTCCTTGTACCCTGTCCAAATTCTATAACCCTTTTTTTTTTATATTGAATAAACTCTTAGATCCTCAGTAATCCCATGAAAGAGTCTTTCTGCATAGTAGAAGGGTACTTGTCTGTGCATATTCACAGTCTACGTAGTCATTAAAATTAAATGTTCTTTTGTGGAGGTACCTATGGCTTTCCACTGATAGGGAAAAAAGTCCAGACATGTAATCTGAACATAGGGAATAACACCTGCCTTAACCAATGGACATGGTGAACATTCCCTGGGCAAATTAAGCTGATAGGATCTGGCCCTAAAGTGTCATAGCAAACCATAAGGATTTTTTCATTTTACTTTCCTCACGTCAAAGAGCAAGAACGTGGGAAAAAGGAAGAGGTGTGACTTGGAGAACGTTACATCATCCCCTTCCATTGGCTGTAAGGACATGTAGGCCGTAAACAAAGGGAATTGCCTTGGACAGATTTGAAATGGAGATTGTCCTGGAACAGCTGAGGCTTTTGAAACTTGTTAGAATTTGCAAACTGATTCAGATGAGCTGTAAAAAATATTTCATAACTAATGATTATGGAATGAAGAATGTTTTTGATCCCTAATAACTGGCACTGGTGAAGACTCAATTTATCATCATTAACATAAGACCTTGACCAGTAAACAAAGGCTATATTGGTTTCAGTAGGTGAGAAATAAGTTAGAAAGGAGGGGAAATAAAAGGAGAAGAAAGGAAGAGAATATATATTGTTTCCTTAAATAAAGATTGAAAATGTATATAGAAATTGTCTCGTGGATTCAGAAGGGAAGGATCTGGCTTTTCCTTTGATGAAAAGGGCTGCTGCCACATGGTGGAATTCTTGGGGTTGTCCTGTGCAGGACCAGGAGTTGGACTTGATGATCCTTGTGGGTCTCTTCCAGCTCAAGATATTCCATGGTGTTATTATTCTACTTAGATTGCCTCCAGACAATAAATACATGATAGTTTTAGTACAGTAGGGTACTCTCTCCCTACTGGTACTCCCAAGGTACTCTGCTTGGGTAGTCTTGACCCTAAGAGCTGATCTTAAGTAGATTTTCAGTAGTCATTAGAAGTGAGCACAGATTACACACTATAATTCAGAAAGACAATGAGATCCAGTACCTACACAAGAATCTTAAATTTCCAGGAAGGATTTGCAAAATAGTAGCAAAAATAAATTTTCCAAGACCAAACTATCCTGAAGATTTTGCCCACAATAAATGTTAACAGGTAGTTTATCCTCTCACATCTATTGGTGCAATCTGCAATAGCATGGGACATACAGACAGGAGAATTGTTTCCTGATTCCTGGTTCCAAACAATTCATGGTGTGTTCTGGAATGGTGCTGCTACTTCTTCTTTTTTATGGGTAGTGGCATTGTCATCCAAACTCCTTTACAAAGCCCCAAGAGATCATTGGGTGAAAACCATTCTAAACATATGAAACACTTTTCTTCTTTTATTATTATTGTACCAATAATCTTTGCTGCCCTTTGTATTAAATTTTCTACTCATAGCACCTGCAGTACTGAGATTACAAGAAATTTTATTGCAATAATACATAATTTTTTCATACCAGTGCTTTGACACCATTCCCACAGGGGGAACTTCTTGACATCACCAGGACCAACAGGACACTTAGTGTAAAAAGAAATAAATCACTCCCCATGATACCTAAATAAATATTTAAAACCTTAAATTTATTACATATTCTTGAAAATCTCAGTTGAAACTTTTGCAAAGAACCCTGCAACATATTTTTTATTTATGGATCATTAATTTATTGAAAGCTCCATGTGAGTCATTTTTTTACAGAGTGTTGAGAAACAAGGTGCTGCTCTCTAGAACTGGTAAATATTACAAAGTATCTGTGAACACGCATTTTGAATACAAATCAGAAAATTTCCATTACATATGCAATCTCCTTTTTTCATTTCCCATTATGTACTCAGCAATATTATTGAAGAAACAGAGTTTTATAAAAGCTCATACAAATGCTCATTTCCTCAGTCTACGATCCGACACAAGGAAATACTGATAAGGTTATCTGCTTCCTTTATTGGACTTATTAATTTTGCTGAATATATTCCAAGACATGATGTATCCTTCAGAGTAGTCAATGCAAAACTCAACATTAGAGGAGGAAAGAAAACATGCTTATTGTGCAGTGCTGTGATAGGTCAGCTTTTGAACTTCAGAACTGCTGGTGTTCACAATTTCTGAGTGGCAATTATTCAGTATCTCAAAAAAGTAGCTTAATGTACACTGAGACAGCTCAAGTGTCATAGTTTCCTGCCTATGTCCTATAAAGCGTTTCAACTCAATAAAGGAAGAATAAATTCCTTACTATAAGGTCACTGGGACAATAAAAACTAACCCATATCATTTTACTTCCAGAGAAGCTGGGACCTGATTGAGGTTGTTTTATTCCTACTTGTTCAAAATCTTAATAGAACAGTTTGTTCTGTAGTGATGTATACTGACATCCTATAAAGTCATAAATATATAAAATTTTCCAAGTATATTATTTATATATAGAATTAAAGATGTCTATATATAAAAATTGTATACATAAATACAATTACATGAAATTGTTTTTCTGCATTTAAAAAAAATTTGTTGCAAAGATTTCGAGAAGAAACAGATCCTCTCCAGAGCTCTCTGTGCAGAAATAAATGCACACAAGCAATCTATGGGTCAAAAGCTTTTAGAGCATAACAGACAGCGAGCAGGAACAGCTGAAACATCCAGCACATGCCATTGTCCCATTGTGCATGGCCATGTCCAAGACATCTGCCCAAGACCTGAAGATGTCATTTGCAACAGAAGTCTCTATTGAAAGAAGCTTAAATTTATGCTCAATAAAACTTAAATTATGTTCAATGAAAAATCAGAAATTGCCTCACTAATATGCCAGAACCCTGACAAATTCTTTCTCTATGAAATCTTTTTGTACCCAAACATGTACATCTTGGGACTAATGTTCAGTCAAAGGTAATCCCTCTGCTATTTTTGGAGAAACAAGGTGAATTGGGGAAGAGTGAGGCATGAAGCCTTTATATTTCTATGAAATACCTTAGCATCTCTTGGTTTGTTTTGTTTTACATATAAATACATATATTCATGTGCAACTAACTAACATTTTTAAATAAATATTAGTTATCAGGTTCTATATATAAATATATCTATCATATAGATAGAAATATATCTATAAATCGTATAAATGTGTGGACCATCTCCATGTTGGATGTCCCATACCAGATCTTTGTAGATAGGCATCAGTGTAGATTGGTCTCATTGGAAATACCAATGGCCAAAAGGACTTCAGGTTTAAATAATTCTCTTGCCCTTCCAGGTGGTTCATCACTGCGGGTCGAGATCTGGGTGTATTGATTAGATAGCTTAAGGGAAGGTCACAGAACTCCAGACTACCTTCCCTGGGATTTCCAGGAAAGAAGGATATTTTGTGGCTGGTTGGGATCTCATACCAGTTATCAGACAGAACTAAGACTACTGAACAAAACAGACCATGATTTAAAAATCAAAATTAGATTTCCAGTGGCCAGAGCTAGATGTTTTCCATTTGTACAAAGTGCTTTAAAATAACAATTTGGACTTCTGATATTTGTAGCTTTTTTTGGTAGGTGTCATAACTTTTTCTGATGCGGTCTTCTTATGGCAAATTGGATCTCTTTGTTTAAACAAGCAGTTTTGGTTACCTGTGCTCCCACTGAATGATCTCATTCAACAGAGCTTTTCTCTTTTCCTCTCTGCTGAGCACTTAGAGCACCTTAGCTAAAATACTTTGAGATTTTCTGGTTTTGGGTTTTGCTTCTGTCACGGGGATCATCCAGTGTAACTGAAACTTCCAAGGAGCTGTGGGGGTTTTTTTGAAACTAGAGGCTGGAAAATTGTTAAAAAAGGACCTGCAGGATCTCTTTCCCTATGAACCCATGAGGAGACAGAGCTGGAAATTATCATCTATTTTTTAAAAAGATACAATGTTCTTTCACATGCAAATTACCAGAGATCCAACTCACATAGTTGATATCCCAATAGGAGGAAACACAGCAGAGCTGACAGATGTCATCAGTTGACTTAAATGACTGCATAAAAATTCACGACGTAAGTCTTTTATCTACAAACCCCGCATGTTTTAAAAAAAAACTGTGCCAGTGGTTATGGGCTGCTACTTTGACTGCTAAGCCTCTGTCACCTGCAATTCCATGGGTAAAGAGTTCTAAATTATGGGACTTACACAAAAATATCAATAATTGTAATATAAAATGGTAAAGACGTGGATTTTTAAAACAAAACCAGAAAACAACAAAAAATTACTCTTGTGCATGAATGTTTCTTTATGATCCAACTTGCAACATTTTTATAGGCTGTATGTCTGAAAGAACATACATATAATGATGTTTAATGTGTAGTTGAGAGCAAAATTATTGCAGTTTTATATATATAGTGAAGCCATATAACAAAAGAGCAGTAGCTAGTGTTTGCCCTTATATGAGATGCAGTCATATAATAGAGAGCCTTAAAGCTAGGGTTTACTGTACTTTGGGAATTAATCACATAAACTATAAATTGGGTTCAACAGGCTGGCTGGGTAAATAGGCGCAGCTAATGAGGACACTATGAGATCTTATAAGAGCGCTGACTGCCCCAGGACAAAAGTGCCGAGCTGCACCTGATGGAAAACTAGAAGACATCAAAGCATAAAGGATTAGTGCTCTCACAGTGTTGAGAAATGGCCAGGGGGAGATTCACCAACTTATTACCCACATCCAAGCTAATCCTGTTATCTGCAAAATATGACTGTGTTCAGGAACTGCCACCACCTAAACTTGCAGGAGACTAATTCTGTGTTTACATGGACAAAAGTGCAGGGAATTTTCATCTGGGCAAAGAATATGAGAGATGAGAATTTTTAAGGGTTTCCTTTGTATTGAATGTTTGAAGAGGGGAAAATATAAAACTAGTTCTTTAATGGCTATTCTGTATCCTATATAGATATCCTATAGGATAGAAACTCTTCTCTGGGAATCCAGGGCAAAAGTCACATAAAATTTGTTCTCTCTTGTTTAGTTGCACTTTTCTAAAAGAAAATCAAAATGCATTGAAAGTACCTTTGAAGATGAGAGGGATTAATAGTCCCCCAATATCCCTGCCCAGGAAATCTTTTGTGCAGAAAATGTCTGCCTGATGTTTTTTCAGTGCAATAAAAGAAGGTGAAAAATATCCTAAGGTCCTTGCCAGCATACCACAAAATATAATTCATTATCCAGCCTAAGGTATGTGAGTTGGCTCAAATTCTTTTTGGAAAAGGTTTATAATTACCAATGCTAGAAATCTAATTTCTTGTTTATACCAAAGGTCCATTTGGTATAACAGCACCTATGGTGGAAAACAGACTTTATTTTTCAAATCGGATAAAACAGAAATAGACCCAAACAGTACCTCTTAGAGTGGATAATTCCAGGGAAAAGGTCTGCAAGTTATATTTAATCTAGACATGCAATATGCTCCTTCCAGTGGCTCATCAGTGCCAGCTTTGGTTGCCTCCAGGGCAGAGTTTAGGTACGATTACCCAGGCAAGCCCATGGCTAAGAATTTATATGACATTAAGAAATACCCCAGGCACACAGATCTTGCAGGCAAGGATTTATCTAGCTATCTAAGGGAAATTATTAATTTTGTAGGTTTTAATTTTTAGGGATGTAAGAATGCCAGAGTGCCTGGTGATGGGAGAGACTCATTGTGAAGATGGCATTGCCTGCGGGCTCCCCTTGACTTTCTTACTGGTGCTGTTTGACAGAACCACACCAAAGTTGTGAGAATATTGCAATTAGTGGCCTCCATCAGCAATGAAAAATCAGGACCCTGGTGAGAAGTAGCTGGTGATTACCTGGGATGAGTGAATCAAAGTACCGGGGGAAGATTGGTGTGGCAACCGCAGGGTAACTGTGAAAACAAATTTATACCCTTGACTTGCACATCAGCCCTTTCTCACTTGGCTCTTTTCTAACCGTGGGCACCTCCAGATTTCTTCTTTTCCTTCTCCCATAGCATCACCTAGGCTAGTAACGAGAGTGTCCCACAACAAACTTCTTGATGATTTACTACTTTTCAACCCAGACTGCAATGGATCTTCCTCTGTCTATATACACAGGTCTCTTGATGTCCTTTTCAAAGGTTGGACCTGATGGTCGTGGAGGTCTTGTCCAACCTTAACAATTCTGTGATTCTATGAAATTACCACGAAACAGATCAAAGAATGTTCATTGGACAATTCTGCAGTTTCCTTCATTTGGTGAGGTCCTTTCACTTATAAAATGGATATAAACTGAAAAATCAGATACTGAGATTCTCAAAGTCCTCTTTATTTTACTGAGTTCTTTCTTTGGAGAGTGAAAAATATTTAGCCATATTTTTTAAAATACATGAAAGCTCCACTTGTACATTTAGGGAGAAATTCTTCCCTGTGAGGGTGGAGAGATCCTGGCACAGGTTGCCCAGAGAAGCCATGGCTGTCCCATTCCTGGAAATGTCCAAAGCCAGGTTGGATGGAGCTTGGAGCAACCTGAGATAGTGGACGTTTTCACTGCCCACAGCAGGAGGCCTGGAACTGAATGAACCTTAAGGTCCCTTCCAACACAAACCATTGTCTGGCTCTATGATTCTACAATTTTCTTTTTCCCTAGTAGAGATCTCTCTTCCTTGAGTTTTTATTGAGATAGTTTTTTAAATTTTATTTTATCATTCTTGAAAATGTAGAAAAATATTTAAAAATGTATCAATTGTTGGATTCCAAGACAAATAATTTATTTTTTTTCAGAATAAAATGCCATGGAATTCAATTCAAAATAGATCCATATGACTTTTTAATTTATTAAATAATTTTTTACAGCTTTTTAAACTTCCCAGGAAATTTCAGGATCCATTTCAACCACAGACATCAGAGTGCTATCAATGCAGCGAAGAACTGCTTCACCTAAGACACAACTTGTTAGAAAAATAAAAAAAAAGAGATGGAAAACACCAATTAAAAAATGAAGTAGTTCCATGGAGCATTGATAATCACATAAATTTCTGCATGTTTGTCTGATTATGGGCTGAAAAATGTTTCTTATTTCTTAATCTTATTTAAACCAAAACAAATGGAGGAAGACTAAATATTGTGCACTCAAAATAAGAAGGAAAAGAAAACCTGATTCCTGCCTGGAATCTGTAGGGACTGATATGATAGTCCTAACAACTGCTTCCCTTCTCATTTTAGACATTTGCTGATCAAATGGGAAACAATAATGAAAAGTAATAATACCCATTAATAATTTTGGTTTTCTTATTGATTTCACGTAATCAAGCACAGTTTTGGATAACAAAACAAAAGCTTCAGAATATATACTCACAGCTAAAGAAAAACACTAATTTTGAAGCTAGGATTTATACTAATGTTGTATCAATCCTTAAATCAGGGAGTGTTGATGAAGGAGAAAGGTTTTATGAAAAGATTTTCTGATTCCAAGAATTTGTTATGTTTGGCTGAGATTGTGCTTTCTATCATCTTCTGACCTCTTCCTTAATGTTTTTTTCTTCCTATCCTGCCTCTCTTCCTCAGCAAATTCACGGACAATATTCCTGACATGATTTGCTATTTAATTGTTCAGAAGTATAAAACACCTCTTGGCAAATAAAACTCTCATAAGAATTCAAAAATTTGCATTCCGAAATTCGTGTTGACAACACATGGATACCAAAATTGACCAACATTCACCCAAAATGCATAGAGTTATAGAATTAGGAAATACCCTGATTTGGAAGGAACCCACCTGTGTCATTGAATCCAATGATTAAATGCAACAAGGCAACAAGTCCCTGATGATTCCAGAATTAATCCATACAATTTTCCTTGACCCTGGGCAGAAATCAGCTCCATTTGGTGATCTTTACCTTATTCACCTAGTATATACATTTCCAGATTTATGTAAACTTGTTTCACTGCTGAAGAAAAGGTGAAACTATATAGATCAATAACTCCTCCCCTATCACCTCCTCCCCTCTCTCCACAACACATCAGAAAACACTGAAAACAATTGGTTTATATTCCTTAGATTGAAAGGAATTTTTTTTCTCTATAGTCCAGTCTGGATCACAAAAAGTGACAATAGAAAAAGTGGCTTATCTTGCCTCTAAGTCCTTCTGGAAGTAAGTCCACAAAGTATTTCATTTCTGTTAACTAAACATTTTGCTTTTTTTTCCCAAAGCTATGGAAAAAGTCAATATAACAAATTTCAAACTACCAAAGAATGTTTTTCTTTGTAGCTGAAGAACTGTGATGCTTTTACTTTTTCTGCATTGAAGTTTTATGTTTCTGAGAAGCTCAGAGGAGGAAAAACAAGTTTCTTTTCAGTGAGCTCTGAGCTCCCAAGCACAAGAGAGACATGGAGCTCCTGGAGCAGATTCAGCAGAGGCTACAAAGATGATGAAAGGACTGGGACACCTCTCTTATGAGGAAAGGCTGAGGGAGCTGGGGCTGTTCAGCCTCGAGAGGAGACACAGCTGAGAGGGGCCCTCATCCCTGTCTGTTCCTGTCTGCAGGGAGGGCTCAGGGCAGGGCCCAGGCTCTGCTCCGTGGGGCCCAGCAATGGCACCAGAGGAACGGGCAGGAACTGATGCCCAGCAAGTTCCACCTGGACATGAGGCAGAACTTCTGTCCTGGGCAGTGACTGAGCCCTGAACAGATTGCCCAGAGAGAGTGTGGAGTCTCCCTCACTGGAGATATTCCAGAACTGTCTGGACACAATCCTGTGCCCTGTGCTCTGGGATGACCCTGCTTGAGCAGGGAGGCGGGACCAGATGACCGCTCTGCAGTCCCTTCAAATTCTTCTGTGATTCTGTGCACATTTAAGGAGCATGTGACAAGTCATTTACTTCTCCTCACCTTTTAGAACCAACTAAAAGTTAGTTCTCAACCATGTATTCAGTGGGTAAAGAGGGGACCTACTCCAAAGAGCTGCGTGTGTTTGCAGCATAGATAGTGCTACATGGGCTGTGTAGTAGTGCGTGGTCTATTTGAACTCTTGACATGCTACCCACCATCATAAATTGATATCTGAAAGGGTGAATTACTTAAGTAGATTAGGTGAATTCCACCTTTTCCAACCATTTCTTCATTTTCTTATCCAAGTCATGAATGCCCACACTTCATCTATGATTTTTATTATTTCATAATAATGTTTTCAAACCCAGAACAGAAATGTTTCCAAGGGCTGGCTGACTTGGACCTTTGAGTTTTTCATTGAACCACAGAACAGTCTGGTTTGCAAGGGACCTTAAAGGTCATCTGGTTCCAAACCCCTGCCATGGGCAGCAACACCTTCCACTAAACCAGTGTACAAATGTCACCAAATATTTTGGATTGCTCTCATGCTGGGATACCTGATGTTCTGTTTGTTTGCCTTGGTATAGGACAATTCATGCATGAGTGAAGAGATTAAGCCTGGACATTTTAAATTCACTTGTAGCAATATGAAGTTAAACAGTGACAAACTCACAAAACTAAGTTGCATTTTGCAAGGTACATTCAAAATTTTTGGATAGACTGAGGAGCAGGAAAGGCCTGAGGTGAGCAGTGTCTTTTAAAGAGTCGTCAAAGTACTCTGGGCCTGCTTATGGCCATGTTTGGCTGGAAAGCATTAATTAGATTAGATATACTTGGCTAGAAGGCAGAAAGCTTAAAACATTAACTTTTTAAACATGTGCATACATTTGGACTATAACATATTCTGCTTTTTGGAGGTATGCTCTGAGTAAATATCTTGCCAGCATGATGTTATCCCTTAATTTCTTAAATAGAAATATGCTGTTTCAGAGTGCACACACACACAATTCTTTTACGGAGTGTTCAGAGAAGAGCATGGATCCAGAAATGGCACTAATATCTTCTTTTTTAAATTAGGAAATACACAGAAATGCTACACATTTGCTGACATTAAGAATTTTGATTTTTTTAAAATATTTTTTACTACATTTGTTTGTTTATGATTATAGAGGAGAGAGCTATATAAGCAATTTTTTTCTTCAATAAGGATTACTCAAAGCTTTCAAACAGTGTGAAAAACCTTGAATTTTGTTGTCTTAGCAAGAGCTAATGGACAAATACATGATCCCATAGCAATGTACCTTCCATGGTTTTCCTCTCCTCTACTTCCCTCTTTGCTGGGGCACACAAGATCCCTGCCTAGACACGCAGGGTTACAAAAAACAGCACAGTCAAAATATCTTCACTTTGGCAATTGCATAATGTTGGAAAACTGCTATTCTCACTAAAAATTCCCCCTGGGAAGAACTGAGAGCAATATTGGGTCAAACAAGAGTGTGAAGTGATAAATTGTGCACTGGGGAGTTCAAATGGATGAATGTTTGTGCGATCATTTTTTTTACAATCACAAGGTGATCAGGAAGAACTTTTTTGTCTACCTTTTCATTCGAAGCTATTTAATAGATAGAGTGAGAAAGAAGAAGCATGTCCAGCAGCTTTCATTCACCTTTATGTTCTGTGCCCATCCAAAGAAATTCCTGGGTTGGTTTTTATTGTTTTTGTTTGTTCGTTTGTCTGGTTTTTAAGGCAAAGTCCCACAAACACATGGGAACCTGAGGGATTTTTTAATTGAGGAATATGGTCAATAAATATTTATTCTGGGATTTAGGAAGCCTTAGAAGTTCCTTTTCTGAGACTTCAATTCAAGACTTTAATCTTCTGAACATTTATAATGGGACCTTGGGAGTTCTGCATTTGAGAGTCAGCATTGTATTCTACATATTTTGCATTCAAAGTTTAAAATTATGTCATTAGGCTTTTGTTCAGAACATCCCTGAAAATACAATTCACAAATTAACACAGATTTTGTACAGTCACTGGTAATTTGTGATTTTGGGCTTCAATTTTCCTAGGAGGCGTCTGTCTAAATCTCATCTGCAGACTGATATATCTTTCCATTCAGGAATTTTCTATTTCATGCCATTTGCACCTCTCAAATTATCTCCTAACTGAAAAATTTAGAACATTTTTTTTTTTTACCTGTTCCACTTCACAGATATTGAGTGTGATCCTTTAGTGCTCTTTCAGGAATTTTCTGTAGTATGAAATGAGGGAAGATATAGAAGGAAATTTTTCCATTGTCTGTGAAGAGAAGGTAGGATGTGTGGTTAATGTTGTCAGGTGAATCCTGTCCCCACTAATTAGGACAAGCAGTTAAAATAATAGAATTGACTGTTTTGTAAATCTTAATTGGGCTTATATGTGCATCTAGGTTCATCCCATCTAACTAAACTGCCTCAGACTGGGATGAAATTGTCCCAGGGTCCCTCTGTAGTCAGTGGAGACTGATCTACACATCTGTATCATATTTGGAACTCAGGTGAGACTCCTTGCACTCTGAGGAACTCATTTCTCTGCATGAGGCATTGAGAACTCTTGGCAAAGAGAGATTTGGTGTGGGACTCATTCACCTTCATTTTTTGCTAAATTAGGTTTCAGGCCTAAAGTCCTTAATCCCTTGACAATGACAGAGTCTGCTTATTTTTCCAAACTGCCTAATTCTAAACATACTTAAATTTCAGTTCCACTGAAACTTCAGGTGTTGCTTTGGCTATATTCAGTTAAGGGAGGTGTGAAGTAATCCAAGGTCCTGTGTCCAGAACTATTCCTAATCCCTGAAGGCCTAATGTAACAGACTCATGCATCTGGAGGATATTTTTCAGAATTGTGACCCCTTCTCAGCTGAACAACCTAACTACCAGCCTGAGTTAACCTTCCTGTAATCTGTTTACTATATAACTCAGTGGATTTTGTGTTCTATCCTCCTCAAGTACCCAAGAGAAGATACTGAATAGCCTGGTAACTAAAACTTACAGAAATAGGAAAAAATAATATTTGCATCCCTTAAATAGGATGATTTGTATCCCAAAACGTCTGGTGTTCCATACTGATTCTCTATACTCTTGGCAGAAGAAAGGTTAGACTGCCCTGCAAATGTGTCTAGTCAATTAGAATATGAAAGCATCACCATTAGGTAGACCAAAATTTTTAGAAGTAGTACAGACAATTTAAGTGGTTATTTAAAACATGCTGAACCATCATTATCCAAGTGCTGGAAATATCAGTATCCAAGTTTGAACCTAAACTAGGTAACATCATTGCACCTTTTGATGTTTAAGGGCTTAAACTTCAGCAAAGCAACAATCAGAGGTGTTTTAGTGAAATCTGCTCTAGCCCTTAGTTAATCTATTCCAGTTCCCATTTTTAAAATGTGAGTATTGACACACGGGCTGTGAGATTGTATCTGTTGAGGATAATGAAGTGTCCGTATGCTGTGGTGATGTTATCATCGAAAGACTCAGGAGAGGAGTGGCCTCAGTAAATTGCTGAACAAACTTACTCCTGACAGGGTTGTGAGATCAAGCCCTTAAGCCAAAATATCACTGAAGCCTTAGCAAACAAATCAGATATGTTGTGTCTCAGAAATGATGCTGTTCTGCAATGGATAGGGCTTCTCCTCCTTGCAGCACTGAAAATCTCCTGTGATTGGAATAGGAACATTTGGGCTGAAATGGGGTTCCCTAAATGGGTTCCCTAAATCCTCAACAGATATAATCTCACAGCCCCTGCTTCAATACTCACACTTTAAAAATGGGAACTTGGTGGAATAGGTTAACTAAGCAGACTTCACCACAACTTCTCTGGTTGTTTCTTTGCTGAAATTTAAGCCTTTAAATGTGGGAAGGTGCAATCCTGTCACCTGGGTTAGGTCCAACTTTGATACTGATGTTCTCAGCACTTGGACTATGATAGTTCAGCATGTCTTATGTAACCACCTAAGCCATACCAGAGACGTGGGGGTAGAAAGAAGTGCTTTTTTATCTGTACCAGCTCTGGGCTGTGTTTTCTTTACTGTCCCTTGTACATTAAGTTTACCAAAGCAATATACATCAAGTTATGTGTGTCTAGGGACCGAGAGACAATTCCAGCTCACCAAGGAGGTATTTAAACAAAATAGAATATAGGCTCGGGAATATTCCTGAGGAAAAGTTCCTCTCTTACTTGTAAAAGGATACATAACTCTGAACTGCCACAGTTTGCATAGTGCTGTGTACAGGCTTTTAATGAGTACTGAATCCAGAAGGCTTTCCTGTTATATTTGCCTAGTTGGCATTACCTTTCCATGGTTCCAGGTGAAGTGGTGGTGCAATACCCACAATTCCTTCAGCTCCCCGACCCGCTGCAGCTCCAGCTATAGTAGCTGACAATGTAATACTCATTCAGCAGCTGATTATAATTAAAAATATCAGAATAATTAAAGTCCTCAGCTTGACAAGCAGAGCCATAACTTTGCCTTCAGACATTCCTCTCTAATTAGTTAATTAATCCTAATGCAAATTATAAGCAATAATTAGTCAGCCAAGCTTGACATAAAAGTCTGCTGACTTACAGCTAAAAGGCTTTTCTGGTTGTTGGTTTGTAGCTTCTTAAGGTGTCTTTTGTCCACTCATAGTTTCTGTGTCTCGGGTCCTGTTAAGTTGCTGCTGATATATGGGTATGAAATTAGTTTGCAGAGTGAGAAAACACAGCTATAAAAATTTGCACTACCGTAGGCACTATTTCATTTGCTTAATAATCTGGATAGTCAAAATGTGTATAGAATATAAATAAAACATTGCATATGCATTCTAGTATAAGCATGTTTTTATACAATTGCATACATTTAAGGACTTTCACATTCCCAGATTTAGCAGAATATATCTGCCTGCAGATGGTCTGAGATGTTTTGGACAATGACATAATGTAAACTTCAACATTATTCTAAGATTAAGCAAGGTTCTGATCTCCTGTATCATAAATGAAATCAAATTCTTTTGTACCAGGACAAC
Source organism: Corvus kubaryi (assembly GCF_017639235.1). Taxonomy (NCBI): domain Eukaryota; kingdom Metazoa; phylum Chordata; class Aves; order Passeriformes; family Corvidae; genus Corvus; species Corvus kubaryi. The sequence continues at coordinate 93,449 of NW_024581599.1, forward strand.
TGGTATTTGATTCATGTTTTTGCATAGTTTTTTAACAGATCAGGACACTGTTAAAGTGAGATAATTTGAATTATCATCAAATAAATCAGAAGTGTGAATATTGCTTTTTCACATGGCAATGCAGCTGATATCAGTGAGCTGCATTCCACAAAGCCCCAGTGCTGGCATAGCTCAGAAATACTCGTGACTGATTTGGAACATTCATGGATGTTTATGTATTTATTCTTCTAAAGAATTTTTCTGAAAGTGTTCCTATTCACATGAAAAAAAAAGTTGCAGTGCTTAAAAAAAGTAGAACGCAAAAATGAAAAAATTATTCAGAATGCATAAATACTTTGTAGTGAGAATACTTTTTCTAACAGAGACGTAATTAGAACATATTTTTATACTATACTAACTTGCTTTCAGTCTAATTTCTCAAGTTATTTAAGGTAAGTGGGATCACAGCACCATAAGATACCTGCCTACATTTATTGTACTTCTCTGAGCAACCTGGTCTAGGGAAAGTGTCCCTGCCCATAGCAGGGTTTGGAACAATATGGTTTTTGATGTATCTTCCAACCCAAGCCATTCTATGATTCTGTGTTTCTCCTCATGTGATTTTTAGTAATGGTTTAGTCATGTTAAATATAATGGCTATGAAGAATGAAACCAAGCAGCCTGTGTTTAACCTGCACTTTTCTGAGCCAATGCAGTTACGTTCCTTGTGTTAAAAATAGAGTATCGAGAAAAGGAATAAACAAAAAAGATGGTGTCAGGATAAAACCAGGTTAAATGTGTGTAAATTCCCTTGAATTTGTAACATTTTGACTCAGTGTAAACTCTTAGGCATCTTAATGTAACTTAAAGCAAAACTATAGTCAAGATCCATTTGCTAATCCTCCTGTTCATCTCACCTTACCTTAACTGTTTGAACTCTGCAGAAAAGACCCAAATAGACATTTTCTAGAGTTAGGGAAGCAGAGGCATTCCTGCTCTAATCTGTCCAGAATTACCCCTGGGGACATCAGTCTTTTTCCATGTCTACAGAGGAAAGATAAGGTGACGATAGCCCTGAATTAAGCCACTCAGTTAAGTGCCTAAAATTGGGTGAGAAAATCTAAACCTTGTTAAAGAGCTTGGGTGATCCAAAATGTGGGATGACATTATCTATTTTTAGTGTTACTCTACTGTCTCTCTGTTCACTTGATGACAAGAATAAAATAGAACCAGGGCTATTATTCAGTAGATCACACAATGGATTTCAAAAATGCTCTTTCAGGCATTTTTCATCTTGAATTGGCAGGCTGCACAGGGAAACCCAAATGATTCAAGAATGAGCAGATGAATTGTCATGGTCTTCTTGGGCATTTCTTGAGGCCATCAAGGAATGTAGATTGAAGTATCCAAAACACAGATGGGAATTCTTTTTTCTAGCTTTCTGTTTGGCAGAATGAGGAAACGGGAGTGTGGAACTTTGAAGAATAGAATCATGCAATTAATTGGGTTGGAAGGGACTTTCAAGATCACCTGGTTTCAACCCCTGCCATGGGCAGGGACACCTTCCACTATCCCAGGTTGCTCCAAGCCCCATCCAACCTGGCCTTGAACGCTTCCAGGGATCCAGGGGCAGCCACAGCTCCTCTGGGCAACCTGTGCCAGGGCCTCACCACCTCCTGAGTGGGATACAGAGTAATCCCAGTTAGTCAAGAGCCTAGAAGAAGATGAGAAGGATCATCAACTGACAATCACTGCTCCAGACCCTTCCCTGCTCTTCCTTCACTCCTTTCAGCAGGTGTCAGAACTTTAAGGAATTTATGCTGGGTGTTTCTGACCCTCAAGGAATCTGAAGGGTAATCACACACTATTGCATGTGTTCTGGATCTTAGCAAGGTTTCTTTCCCCACCACCACCCCTGAACTTGGATTTCATTATGCAACACTTTGTATGTGTGAATTATTTTTCCACTAATGAGATGTGCAGGGATTTGGGGTGCTAATGGAAAGTAGTATGAAATTAATGAGAAATGGGAAGCAGGTTAGATTTTCTTTTTCCAGTATGCTTGTGCATGAATGGGAGTTATTCTGTTGTATCAAGGGGAGAATAGATTAAGCACTTTGGAATGCACAACCCAAGAGAGATAGTTAATCCTGGTTTTGACAATCATAAATGTAATACGTGCAAATGAGGGGAAGCATTATGCATTATTTTCCTCATTTTACATACAGCACAATATGTTATTTTCCACCTCTTAATTCATGTCTTCATTAAGTAAAACTGCTCTAACTGGAGCATAGTGTAGATTTGGGAAAGAATTAAGATCTCAACAATGATACATTACGTTTTCTTTTCTTTTTAAAATGTTTTAGGATATGATCTTTTCATTAGTAGATTAAAATATCTGATAAAGAAATGTGTTAATCAGATTTAGTTTGCTTGGCTATTATTGACTGGCCAGGCCACCGGTTGTAGATTTGATGCCATGCCCAGAGAGTGTAGGCATCTGCTCTTTTCCAGGAAATTAGGGGCTGAAGAAGACCTTTATGCTTCTAATACATATATCAAGGCTGAAATCCTAGTGCTGCGTGGTTTATCTCACTCACCTTCCAATCCTTCATGCCTCTGCTGGCATTCCACATAACCCAGATTTCTTTCCTGAGAAGACTGGCCTATACCCATGGTTGTGGTCAGCAACTCTCTTGTATGATACCCCTCAAGAACAACTCCAGCACTTCTTGGAGCTTTTGATTTGTGGAGAGTCAAATTCAACACCTCCATGTGATTTATGCTTGTTGCTACTTCAGAGCTGCTCTAAATCTTTGTGGGAGATCAGTCTGTGTCCCAGCCAAACCCAGCGTGTTGTAACCTCACCCGCTAGAGCTGACTCCACACCAGGGAAGATGCCCTTAGGCTCCAAAGAAGAGGAAAAAAAAAAAGTTTCTACATTTCCTCGTTTAAGAGTGTCATGATTTTAACTGTTTACCTTTTATTTAACAGGCAAATTTAAATTGTCAAAGTAAACATGTTTCTATATTAAAAACAACTGCATTTGTTTTGGGTTTATTGCCAAGATTGGTACCAGATAAAGCAAGGTAGTCATTAAACGTAGCTGGAGAGATGCTTAACAGTGGGGTTCTCAAAAAAAAAAGAAATACTGTTTTCTTTTTTAAAATTACTAAATACAGTATGTGTCCTTATAAGCCAGCAGCTAAATGGTCACACCATTGTGTTATTGTTACTGAACCCTGGAATACAATGAAGAGCAAATTGCATTTCTTCTCAGGAGTAAACACGGGACAAATTTTTTCACAATATGTAGATGTAATAACCAGTAAAATTTGACCTGATTTGAATTAGATGTTTCTATTGGGATTCACTGTGCTTATTTTTAGTTTTCTGTTAATTAACATCTGGCCTAAGTCAGTTCTCAAGATCTCCTCTACAGAGAGTTTTGGGGATGAGTTACTCTTTAAAGATGCCAGTCTTACAGTGTTAAGGAATATGGCAGCTGAATTCCATATTGATTTCCAATATTCGTATAGTGACTGTTCTACACCAGGCAAGAGAAGAGCTGAAATCAAGGAACTGCTTTCAAAGGCTACAGCAAAGCGACATAAGAACACATGCTCTAGATAAAAGAGCTCAAAAGTGAACAGAAGATTCCTTTTCCAAAGGTTGGAATCAATGGGCTGTCCTTATGGTAACTGAATTATAAGGGTTTTGAGCTGAGAAATTCCCATTTCCCTGCACTTAGAGATTCCTTGCTTGTCACCAATGTACAGAACACAGTAGCAAAGCCCACAATTCTACTAAGAATCAGAACAGATTTCTGGATGTTGTCAGGGAAGTGCCACTGTAAGTGAATTATTTTATATTCAGCATTTACACTAAAATCACAGTCATCTGTGACTTACATGACAGTTATCTTCAAGACATGAGATTTAGACTTGGGAAGAATGAGTTAAACCAAAAACCACCTTTGAAATTTTTGACATTCTCATTTAGCAGTTCCAGTGAGAGATGAGATTAATGACTCAGACTTGCATAAATGTTCTAAATACCCCATATGTTGTACTGAAATGACATTCCATTCCCAAATAAACACACACTGTTAAAATCAAGTGTCGATTTAGATTGGACATAAGATAAACTTTTTTACTTTTTACAATAAGGTTGATGAGGCACTGGCACAGTTTGCCCAGAGAAGTTGTGGATGACTCATCCCTGCAAGCGTTCCAAGTCAGGTTAGATGAAGAGGATCCAAATCTAGTTGCAGATGTTCCTGCTTATTGCACAGGGGTTGGACTTTAAGATGATCTTTAAAGTCCCTTCCAACCAAACCATTCTATGATTCAAACTGAGAAATTTTAAGTTTTTACAAGGTAAGCTCAAGTTTTCTTAATGTTTAAATTATTAGCATAACTTTGGAAAGTCTTAAAATATCACACTTTCTACAACTTGGATAGAATTTTTGGATTCCAAACTGTTCCGTGGAAGTCTCTGAATCCAGACAAAAGGAAAAGCTGGCACATCACTCTTATTTGATCTCAGCTTATCCAATCAACTCTTTGAGGGAAGCAGTCAGATTTTTGTTTGATAAGCATACTTTCTACCAAGAAGAAAAAAAAGGAGGGACTAAGTGTGCTTGAATGAACAATAAATTCCTCATAGAGAATGAAATGCCTGACTATGCAGTGTCTGCCTAAGAACAGTTGGGTATCTGGAGTAGAAATTCACCTTTCTGGAATGCACATCAGGCCAAGCTTTCACCCTTCTTGGTAAAGAAAGTGTTTGAGCACTAGATCAGTATTGGACGAAGTAAGTAGCTGTTGCAAGACCTAGCCTGGAGATCTGCATTCCTCCAAGAACAAACCTGAAAGTATTGCAAAAGAGCAGTTTCATAACCCCAGTGACAGTTGAGGTAATGGGGAGATATTGCATCTCTTCATTATTTCTTTTCCTGTGAAGTACAGAAGCTTAAGGTCCAAATACCTTCACCATATGATCATCAGAGCCCACCTGTAGTGAAAAAACCCTGCTATTTCTTGAGATTGCATAATCAGGGTATAAAACACCACTAGCTCGTATTCGAGCTGGCTGTCCAAGCTTTCTTCATGACGAATAAGGGAAAATAGGAATATTTAGAACAAATTCATATCCGCCCAATGAAATCTGCCTCAGAATGCCCACTCATCCGTCTCAACAAGTTCTGCCTCCCTGCCTACCATAACAGAAGCTGAGGTCACTGGCTCAGATATGAACGTTTGCATTGTCAGCCTGAAGCATCTGAAGTTAAGTGAGATTAAACCCCCCTGGAGACACTAATGGAACTAACTCAACCCAAATTTAGTTCACTGTGGTGGCTGAAAATTTGCTATTCACCAGGTGTCCACCAAGACGTCCTAGCATTCCCTCTCCTCAGCAGAGCAGGGAGAGAAACAAAATGGAAAGGCTCATGAGCTAAGTTAAGGGCAGGGAGATCACTCACCAGTCACAGTCGAAGTGTAAACCAGGCTCATCCTGGGGATAATTAATTTAATTTTTTGACAATTAATAACAGAGCGGGATAGTGACAAATAAAAGCAAATCTAAAAAAACCCTTTCCACCACTTCCCCACATTTTCCTGGGCTCTTCCCTCCTGACTCTTTTGCCGTCTCTCCCCCAAACAGCACAGAGGGGATGGGGAATGGGGATTGGGGTCATTTCATAACACTTATGCCTCTGCCACGCCCTCCTTCTCAGGCTGTTCCCCTGCTCCAGTGTCAGGTCCCTCCCAAGGGATACAGCCTTTCCCAAACTTCTCCAATGTATATCCTTCTCAAATCTGCAGGTTTTCAGGAATTACTCCAGCATGGGTACTTTTCCATGTGATTCATCCCTTCAGGATCAGACAGTCTTTCAGGATCAGACCACTCCTGCTTGGTTCCCCTGTAGGTCACAGCTCCTGACAGAAAACCTGCTCCTGCATGGATTCACTCCATGGACTGCAGCTTCCCTCAGTCTGTGTGGTTTATCTCCCTCATCTTCCTATCCTTCATGCCTGCTGCAACTTTGGGCTTTTTGCTGACATCGTATTGACACTGTGCTGGTCAATTTACCCTGAAAAGGCATGGTTATCAATTATTTTTGTGAATATTATTACTTTTTGTTGGAGGAACCAAGGCAATGAGTCCTGTGTTATGACTAAGATTTTCATAACTGTGTAAGGAACCTTGGAATTAATCCAGTTTCAGTATCTGCTTTCTGTGTGTCACTGTGCAGAGTTTCTATTTTTAAACTGAAATTGGAGCCTACAAGTAGCCAGGTTCCTAAGCTGCATTAATATATTTAGTCAGATACTGTTGTTTCTCCTACTAGAAAGTTTGCACCCATTCAGGTGTGTGTTCAGACTTAAGAGGGAAATAGATTTTAAATTTTCTTTGAATGTCATTTAAAAAAAAAAGTGAACCATTTTTATGACAGGAAAATGGACTCATATAGAGAAAAATGTTTTTTTTAGTAACCCTGAAGGGCTGTAGTTAAACTTAGAACAAACTTCTATTTAACTACAGTTTTTAAAAATAGAAAATCAGAGTATCTCAAAAAAGCTTGAAATTGAGTATTTTGAGTTTACCAGGACATTCCATTCTTTACTTGTGTATTTTGGGTAGACTAGGATGAATTGAAATTAGAATATTTCCGCCACACATTCTGTGTGCAATTGCTCAGCATTTTCAGATGGAAAAAATATTTGCACTGGAAATTTTCCAGGCAGCTTTCCTTTGATTTTTCCAAGCTGATTCTCTCATTCCTTAGGCTTCTGGACAGAAATTCTCAGCATGGTGTCATGATCCAAACTGCTCATGAACCATCCTCCAACTTCAAACAGTGTAATTTCAGAGAATTTCCTGATCCAGCCTTAAATCTGTGCTCGTGTGGTGCGTACCTGTGGCTTTTTAAAAATGATCTTGTTTGCTCCCGCTAAGCTGGGAAAGCCCCAGAGCAGTTTAGGAACCTGTAAGCATTGCAATGTACCTGCTTTCTCAGCCTTGTCTGCTGCCATAAGTCCAGTGCACAGGTGGGAGCAGGATTCTAAGGAGTGTTGGATGCCATGGGATCCCTGATGTGTCGGAATTAAACACCTGTGTAAAAAAACTCTTTTCTGAGCCACTGTGAAAATCTGTGGAGTGCTCAATAGTCCTGAACATTTTCCATCTCTCACTGGGGCAGGTGGTTTAAGGTTTGAACTCTGCTGTTCAGATAACACCAAGGACCTGTTCAAGGCCTTTATTTTGGTTTTGTTGCTGGTGCTATCTTTAATGTTCAATGGTAATCCTGAATTTCTACACTTAGAAGAACAGAAATATTTATATTCTGTGTATTTACAGTCATGTGTACAGTTGGCAAAATGTTACAGATGGTTACTTGGCTTAGGAGTCTAGAACAGTTATATTCCACAAAATAAGTTCATGTTAGCAAAGGGAAATTACTTAAATGCACCTGTGGGGAAAAGAGGCTAATCATAGATTTTCCTGTAGTCTTCGACTCTGTCTCTAGAGTATTTTTGTAAACATGGAGTTCTTCAAGACCTCATAACTCTCTACTGGGAACAAAGCCTGTGTCTATAGCCACAAATAAATCAAAGCCAGAGCCTGTTCTCAACCTCCATCCCCCAGTTATCCAGAATATGAAATAATTCACATGCTTCCTGGATGGTTTTGGCTTGCACTGGCTAACATTCTTCTAGAGTTTGCCTGGGCATGGTCCCAGGGATTTGCACATGCTATGGACTGCTCCGAGCAGGAAGTTTGGACACTGTCTGGAGGGAAAGAGAGGTTAGACGTGTCTACAAGTCAGGCTCCTTACCTGCAGGATGGGACTGACCTCTAACTGATCCATACCTTGTTTCATTAAATTACAGAATCACAGAACCCCAGAAACATCAAGGTTGGAGGAGAATTTCAAGATCATCTGGTCCTACTGTCAACCCACCACCACCATAATCACCCCTAAACCACATCCCCAAGTGCCACATCCAAATGCCTCTTAAGCACTTTCCAGAGCTGGTGACTCTACCACCTCCCTGGGCAGCTTATTCCAATGCTTCAAAGCCCAACCAGACATTTCACTTTCAGTGAAAAATTTATTTCTAATATCTAAACTGAATTTCCACATGTGCAACCTAAGGCTGCTTCCTCTCATCTTTTCACTTGAGAGATGGCAGAAGAGACTGACTTCCACCTCTCCACAACCTCCTTTCCGGTAGTTGTAAAGAGCAATGAGGTCCTGCCTGAGACTCCTCTTCTCTAGAAAATCATATACACAAACCCAAAAGTTCAAAACCAAACCCCTTGTTAAAATAGGGTTAATGGGCTGGGACCAGTCTCGTTCTGCTGAGATGTGCTTCGTACAACGAGGTAACCCTGAACTGATTCATGAAGGTTTAGAGCAGAGGGCAGCAGACCTTCAGCCTGGTCAACCTCTTCCTTCTTGCAGTCATAAGGACTATAACAAAAGACAAAATAGCTGATAATGTTAATATCACCAGCTCCTAAAATTCATTCCTCTATAGCCTCACTGAGCCAACCATCCTGTGTTTAAAGAAATCACCATCCGTGCTCTGTTTCATCCTAAATGTTTGTTCCAGAGAGGTCTTCAGACCTCTTCTAAAAGAAGACCAATCCAGGGAAATATTTGCTTGAAAGCAGTGTGGATTCAAAGTGTATGTGAGGTATCTTATTAGCTTTGAGTTTATTCTCAATTCAGTCACAGGAAATATCCATTTTCCTGAAGAAGCAGCAGTTGTCATATTTCGCTGCTCTAGTGTGTGTAATATCAATCTCATGTTTATTTATGCATGTAAAGATTTTATTATTTACATTTAAATATTTATAACATTTCTGCATAAGCAGCCAAAAAAGTTCATCTCTGCCCTTTAGGAACTAAGCAATTTCATTTTACTAGGTAGGCTTTTTTCTATATAAATAATTGACACATTGATTTCTCCCTCTGTCTTGATGCTATTTATATTATTTCTTAAATGCAAGAGGGTTATAGAACTAACAGACTGACTGGTCTGTTTTTATTGCCTATCAAATCCAAACAGACTAATATATCACATGAAGGATCTGGAATAGGGAGTGGTGATAAAACACTGAAAAATAGGAGTGAATTCATTAGAATTCAGATATGGAAGCCTATGCTAATTACATTGCTACATTGAAAAAGTGTTTGTTTCTTCCTGGAAATAACTTTATGTAAATTTTTTTTTCCCTGAGATTAGCAGTACTGTCTGGCTGCATAGCAATAGATATAATTGTGGTCCTTCTTTCTTTCAGTAGTACAATCTTAATATGATTTTTGTCAAAACCAAGGTATTTTAACAGGATTCAATGAAGTTATGATGATTATGTGGGAGGCTGTACTCAGAACAGGTTTTCCATTGTCCAGTGGACCAGTTGCATCTGCTTCTGAGGGGGAGAAGAGTATCTTGTTCATTCTCCCCTTCCTCCTTCACTACCTACTCTGGACAAGTTAGAACTGGTTTTAAAATTTTGTCTTCATGACTTCTGCTGAAAAAAAATCCCTCTCACTGCTGTCATAACAATGAGAGAAACAAAATCAGTACCCAGTGACAATTTGAAAAATAGGAGGTGAAAGCAGATGCACCGTTTGTGTAAAAATAATAGAGCAGGTAAAAATTCCTCCCTCATTTAATACTATCTCAACACGATGCAATGACCGATTAATTTTTTTAATTTTTTTTTTTAAGTCAAATATAACCCCAGTCAAGGAGAAAGTAAATTAATTTTCAAGAGTTCGATTCTGCCACAAAACAGAGCAGACTAAATGGAATTATAGGTATGTCAGGCATTTTCATCAGTTGCACCGTTGTGCAAGACTGTGGTCAAAGACACGGAAAGAGAAAATCTCATCTCCATCCATTGTGTTTACAACCCAAGCAGACAGTGGAAAAGAAAACAGGAAAACCTAGTGGCTTATCCAAGGTGTCAGGTAAATTGGAAATCCAAATATAATGTCCAGGCTCTCTGCTCTAAATCAATTAGCTATTCTCAAGTCCATCCTGTTTCACAAAAGGAAAACACAGAGCTCTTTCTTTTAATCATCGTTCATGGTTTGTGTTCCTTTGGCTGCTCCTCATACTTTTTCCTATTGTGTATTTTTCCCACGTGGAAGCAAATTAAGAGATTGTTCTTGCTTCTGAGCAGTCCTTAAAATCGCACCCAACTCACCACATAATTTGCTACATAAATTTCCTTTACAGGTGTTCGGGAACCAGAGCCTGGGGGTAAATTTCCCTTGTTTCTCCTGGATCTATTAAAACAATCTCATACTATTTCAGTTTGCTATTTTAATTTTGAAGGTTTCATTCTGTTTCCTTTTCAGATTTAGAGATGAATGTTCTTTCTTTGCTTAATTACAAAACCCCGAGTTTATATGGAATATAGAAATCTGCTCCAATGTGAAAGTCACCATCTTTGCAAACTGCTCAAATAACCCAAGGGAAAAGAAGGAAGAGAGGGCAAAAAAGGGAAAGGGAAAAGGCATAACTAAAAATTTAAAATGTACCTCAGAAAGAAACTTATTGAAAAAGCTTCATAGAGGTTGAAAGTCAGGTATGAAAACTAGACCATTTCTGCCAAAATATGGATGTTTACATGGTTTTTTTTCTAATCACTGAAATCGCTGCAGATCCTGATCCACAAAAAGACTTAGATTTTTAATTTGCAATTTCTATTTTGAAATTCAGAGTAAACTGTGTCCATTATTATTGGGATTTATCTTATGTCCTTTAAGCAAAGTTAGGCACCTACATCCAGAGTAGTCAGACCAGGCTCCTTTTACACACAGGGGAGAGCAAGAGGTGTTTTCAGAGAGCTGTTCATCTCCTCCTGGTGTCTAAAAGTTAGGAAGAGTCTGACTTGGTCAGCATGTGTTCTTCTGCATTGACTATCGAAGGAAGTTACTGTACTGCTCAGTTCTGGATGCAGAGCTTACAGAGCTCATGTGATAGGTGAGATAAATCTTGTTTTCGGAGACTTGCCTGTATTACAAGTATTGCACAAAATGAGGGAATGGTTTATCCTGAATGTGGCAGAAGCCATATTTTTTTAAGTATAGATAGTTCCAGGTTTTTCCATTTTTAGGTTTCAGTGTAGAAAGTTTATAAGGCTTCTGATATTGCCTTTTCAGGCTGTTCCTTTTAATTCTGACTGTAGTATCAGATTCAAATACTTGAACTAACTAGACCATAAATTTCTACAAAAATCTCTGCAAACTCTAGATATATAGCTATAGCTATGCCTAGAGAACTGTGGCTACCCCATCCCTGGAAGTGTTCAAGGTCAGGCTGGATGGGCTTAGAGGAACCTGGGATAGTGGAAGGTGTTGGAATGAGATGATCTTTAAGGTCCCTTCCAACCCAAACCGTTCTGTGATTCTGACTGCCAGCATCATCACAAGATCTCTCCCCTCTAGAATAAATTTCACCTACAAAAATAAATATTTTGGTGGAGGGTGAGGGATTACATTGATTCAAGTTTTCGACATTAAGAATAGTACAAACAGGGAAGGTTTGGAAATACCAAGGATAGATTATGTTAGGAATCTAAGTAGTTTAAACCCATTGAAAGAACTAAAGTGTAAGTGCTTTCTTTAAACCAAACCTATTCATAGATCATAGAATCTTAGAATCATTAACATTGGAAGAGACCTCTAAGACCGTTGAGCCAAAGCATTCTTGCAACTGATGTCAATATCCAGAATGCTGGTAGCCCCGAGGAAATGTCCTCACTAGCAGGTTCACTTGCAAGAACTGAGGGACTTATCTTGTAAGTGGCTTGCATGAAAACTGTCACTTGGACCTGCCTATAAAGAGAAAAATCGTTCATAAGTTAAGAAATAGCTTGGTTTCTTTTTAATCTTTTTTATCTCTTACTACTGCTCTGCTACTGCTTTTGGTCTATATACTCAGCTAATGAGATTTCCACTTCTTCGGGCAATGAGGCAAGTTGTGCTCGAAGAAAAGTTGTGCCTGGATTCATTGCAATGCATTCATATGCTATTAAGAAATATTTTACAGAGCAGCACATTTAAACAAATATTAAATTCACACAATTGTTAATCAGTGTGCCATCTGGAAACATTTGAAAGTTTAGACTCTTAATTGCCTGAATCTCATAAATGTTCAAAATTGTTGCATACTACAGGCTATATTGCATTTAGGACTTTTTTTACTGTATAAATACATGTAATTAAAATGTGAGATAGGAACACTTTCCAGCAGCTGTTGTGAGAGCTGTAACCATCTTCCCTATTAATCTTCAGGGATTTGAAATATGTGTTGCTGAGCACCAGGGTCAATGACATGCCGCTACATTTGAATCCCACCATTTGACAAAGCATTGCATTCTGTTTCTAAATTCTTTCATGAGACTGACAGCTACATCCATTTCTTCCCGAGGCCACTCTTTAAATTCCTTTGTACTTGTAGAAGCAAGTTTGCTGGCTCAAGAATTTTGTCTTAACTCTGCCTCTAAGACTTGTCAATGGCAAATTAGGACAAGAAATTCTATTTTATGTTTCAAAGGCACCTATGGTAGTAAGGAAACTATTTTTATTTACAATTTTTTTCTCCAAAAGTGTCAAATCAAAGACTCTATAATTATTATATATTTTCAGGAGATGTCATATTATATTGACTTCAGGGGGCAAGTGGTGGATAGGGTTAATCTGAGAAAAGTCAGTGAAATGCACAGAGGATTTCTGTTCATGGCAAATGTTACTTGGAGAATTAACTATCTCAGTAAGAAAACACAAATATTTAGGCTATCAGCTGCTCTCCTCCAAGATGTTTGAGCACACAGGTAGGAGATACTGCTGAGGGAGGGCAACTTCTTCTAGTCCAAAGATCAGTGGAAGGGTTTCTCTTGTCCTATGCCCCAAATGGTTTTGACCAAGTCAGTGAAAAGGAATTCAAGGATGGAGCATCTAATGATTTTCAGTAGACAGTTCAACAGCCTGACATGAGGTTTAACAATGTTCTTCTCTTCCTTTTTCACTAAATTGTCCATGTGGGTTTTTTTTCTTGTATTCCCTTGTTCTCCATCAAAAATCACAGATGTTCTTTAGACTTTCTTTATCCCTATCAGTTCTCAAGCTATGGCCATCAACTACTGACACCTTTTACAGCCAAAAAACACCTGGCAACATACGTGGTATAGACACATTTGTTTTGTTTCCAAAGGCTAAAATAGATTTTATTAAAGTGGGCTTTTTTTCTGATATAATTTACAAATATTAAATAACTGTGATTGTTACCCTAAGGAAGAGAAGTAGTTAGGAAGAGAAAGAAGTGACTCATAACGGCCCTTGCTGCTGTACTTGGAAGGGATCTTTGAGGTGCTCCTGTGCAGGGGCAGGAGTTGTACTTCCATGATCCTTATGGTTATTCTACGGATATGCTTTGGATATAACTCGGGATATTCTATGATTCTATGATTCTGAGTTGGTAGCTGACGGGAAGGATTCCCTCTCCAAACATCAAGTAGTACATTTTGGTGTGTAGAGTTGCCAGAGGATACGAGAAATAATGACTGAATTTCCTTGCTCTTAATGCTATTTCTAAGAGGATCTCCATCAGAGGAAAGGAAAAGCACGTTTGGACGCAAGAAACCCTACAAGTTAGGGAGGTACATGACTAGCAAAGCATTACTGTGATATGAGAAAGGTATAATTTGCCCTCTCCCTTTCAGATAAGGATTAGTGTGAAATGAACTAATTCTTCCTTTTATTTTCTTTTTTGGTTTTCGTTTTTTTTCCTCCTGAGTTTATATCCCTGGTACAAGAAATAAACCGTAAACTGGACCAACTAAGATTTCTCTTGCTGTCTACATTTCATTCCCAAAATGTCCTTTCCTATCTTTTTTCAGTGGTAGACCCCTGTGGGATTAGACACTTCCAGGAAAAAGCTCTTTGCCCAATGAGCACATGGAGAACTGAGTCAGATGGGGCAATGGTGGACTTGCAAAATCAACTCTTTGTCCTGCCCTTTCATCCTCACAACTCTGATAAGACAACTCCTCTTAATCCCTTTTCTCCCATCCTGCAGGGGTGAGGGATGGAACAACAACTTTTTTTCAAGGAAAGAGAAAACAAATGCTACTTTTTCAGATTATGATCCCACAGAACCACTGTAAACTGAGAGCTTCAGCCTTTCTTCTTTATTATCACAATCTTCTTTTTTTCCTTGAGCTTATCTGCTCTTGAAGGAACACATATTTTCTTGAGGAGAGAGAATTTTAAACATAGAAGGGCACCTGTAGAAGTTCTTATCCAGACATTATTGGAAACATGCAGAAGAGGGAAAACTAGAGCTTTAAATCTGTATTTTTGTAACACAGCTGACAGAGCATAATGCAAGTAGGGCTTCCATACCTTTGGGTTATGAAATGAGAGACACAGGGCCCGAGTTATTAGTGTTAAAGAAAAAGAAAAGTGCTGGTTTAGCAGAAATGAAAAATTCCTACCAATTGGCTTGTGCAGTCTTTCTGTGAGTACAAAACCAGATCCACAAATACAGGATAAAGAAGCAGATAATTTTAAATAGAACGTGGGGGGGAACTGTTCTTTAGACACAGTTATATACAGTTATAAATGTGTAGAGCGCTGGCATTCAGGATTCCCAGGTTTCTATTCCAAGGTATCAACCTAAGATCGGCTTTCTTTGTACTTAATATCCAGGACCTGATTTTGTCCTTTTTGTCTGAATTTGGAAAGATTCCTGTGTCCCAAATTCAAGGTTTGACCTATAGTCCAATGTAATTTCTTTCTGCTGCTCTGGCATTTGAAAGAAAAGGTGGTTTCATATCTCTTATCTTGGGTTGGAGGGAAAAAATATTTCTTTTTACCAATCTCTACTTCTGCTTTCCTGTGTGACACTTGGGCAAATCATTTCAGCTTTTTGTCAGTATTCCTCTCTTTCATTCTTACAATTCTAATCTAAAAGTATTAATTTCTTTGGTCCATTTCAACTCTTATCACTTAGGTCCTCTTACTTGTCTGTAAGACAAATGAAGACAAATAATTCTACTGAAATCAAATAATCATAGAATATTCTTAGATGAAAGGGGCTCACAAGGATCATGGAGGTCCAAATCCTATTCTGACAAAGAAAGACATAGAATAAATCAATGGGGCATGAGAAAAAGGCCTCAAAAAATGAAAAATAAGTCAGTTATTTTTGATCAGTTGGACAAGTGAAGCCAGGTTGGAAACGGGTTTGTGTTTCCAACTTTTTTTTCTCATGTCCAAGAATGTGCAAGATCTAATTCAGGCTTGTGAATGGTTGTAAAATTCAGAGATTCACTTTCTTCTGATGATTATCTGGTATCGATAATGACTCAGATTGCATCAAGTCTACTCTACAGACGGGCCACTAATGGTAAGTCTTCCCTCTGTCTGGCCATGCAATTTTACAAAACTCCAAGTCTGTAACATCCTTGCAATCGGTACCCCATCTGTCAAATTTTGGCTGAAACTGGCTGACAGATGTTTTGCAATGCTGCTGCTTCTCTCCAGTTCCACCACATTCCTGCCCCAACATACCTTTGACACACACCGTGGTATGTAGAAAAGATAGCAAAGCAAGGCTGTTAAATTCCTCTTCATGCTTTATAACAAATCCAGATCAACGTCTAGGGCAACCTGGTCTAGTGGAAGGTGTCACTGCCCATGGCAGAGCAGTTGGGAGATGATCTTTAAAGTCCCAAACCATGCTGTGATTCTGTGATTGTCTGATTGAGCAAGCTTGATGTTGATTTGCCTGATATTCACTATTTATTCTCTTGTTTCTTACTGCTTCTTAGCATTTTTTTTAAAAAAGTAAAAGAAATATACTGATTACCAACTCACTTCCCCTAAAACTTTCTCATACACAACCCACAGAATTTCTAGGTTAAAGCAATGTAAAAACAAGTTATATCTTTCCTCTTTAACAATCAAGCTGAAGAAAGGGTTAAGGATATTTTCTGCACCTGGAAATTTTTTCAAAAGTTGCAGAGATGAGCAGTCAGACAGCAGCCTTTGATCTTTCCATGCTGTGTCACAGCTTGTGCACGAAGGTATTTCATGTGTGGTTTGGGAACGTTTGCCATCGGACTGAGAAAGGTGGGGAGTGCCATGATAAAGAGCACTAAGGAAAGAAACGTTCTGAGGCCCTGTTTCCTCACACAAAGCTGTCAATATCCCTTTTCCTTCTATAACGGCACCACAGCTGGACAGTGATGCAGCTGGAGGCAATCCTTGAAAAGTCCATCTTGCAAGGCCTTCCTGGCCTAAAGTATAGATGGACATAGAGGTGGAATTACATTTCACAGTGTCATCAAGACAGTCCCCTGTAGATCTGAATCTCGTTCCTTTTATAGGAATTGAGGCCCAGATTTTTTCCTGTATCACCTAAAGTGCCTGGGCTAGTGTAGAACTATTATCCAGCGAGGGAAGAAAGAAAGAGAGAAGCATCTCAGGAGACTCAGCCAACCTACCCAAGATCTAAGCCATTCCATGAATACACTTGTCCCTTTCTTTGTATTGACTCCAGAAGCAGCCCGTTGCCACAGAGACCTTGAATAAGTGCTTCAAGTTGAGTGAGATGAGTATGGGTCTGTTGACTCAAACCATGATGGGAAAACAACCGGGTCAGTAACATCTTGTAGATGAAGATGTCACTTCAGAGCTCACCAATCTATATCTGAACAATTTAGGATTTTAGTATTCTTTCCATAAAATTATATTACTTGACCTGACTCATACTTTCAGAATATTTGTTTGCCCTTGCCTGTAATGTAGATGATCTGGTTTTCTTTTAAGACAGTAATGAAGCATAAATAATGGCTGTTGAACAGAGTTCATTAAGACACATTTTATACAAGACCTATTTTTGCTACATATGCTGAGAGACCACATGATCACAATGTTTTTCTTCAAGGTGTTTTTCAGACTGTATCAGATAAACCAGGAGAGGCAAACCCCTGATGAAGTGAGAAATTACAATGGAAATCAAATTCAATGTTGTATCTCACCCACCATTTTACCTGTAGGAGTGGAATCATTAGGAAGCTGAGCTGAACAGGATTGCATTAAATCCTCTACTGTATTCCTTAATAGGAGACCAAGAGGCAGGATCAGCTTTATCCAAACCCTTTTGAAAGCTACTTATATAATCTGCATTCAAAAACCACCAGTGATGGATATTTCTCAGAAAATATAATCCAGTACTTCACTTCCTATCACTTTCCTAGTGACATCAAGACGTTAGAAATATTCCACATGAATATTTAAGGAAAAGTAAGCAAAGAAATAGAAAAACACAAGTTAATCAGGATTAATTTTTGTAATGCATTTCCTCCAACGTCCTTGCACTGGAAACACATGGCATGATTGTTTTTATATACTGGGTGGAGAGGACAGAAGAAGAAAAACTGGGCCAAGGACAGCTTTTCATAACATAAAAATAGCCCAACTTTTAAATTTAATGGACTGGATTTTTCATAGATTAGAAGCAAGTGCAAAGGATCTCGAGAAAAAAAAGAAAAAAAACCTTGTGACTCTCCCCTTTCTTCCCCTGCAGGACTGACGGATAATTGATTGTAAAGATTTTGGCATGTTTAGGACTGTTTCAGGACTCAATTTTTCTTTCCAAGGGCTTGCACAGGGGTGGAAATCCACATACAGAAGAGAGAAGAGATTTTTATATGGGTAGATTATTTTTTAATAAGTAATAAATAGTAAGAAGTAGTACAGGAATTTGGAGAGCTGGAATAAATCCATTAAGGCAGAGAAGAGGAAAGCTTTATAGGGCTGGGTAGAAAGAAGTGGCAATAGGTACAGGAATGGTAATAATAGCATTTTATTTATACTGTTTTACCCCCATCTAAACACCCCCCATATTTATACCCATACGTATATGTGACCTGACATATAATTATGTAGATTCACAGGAAATGAAGGGTGGGCACAGATATCAGCATGTATGCATGTATATAAACATGTGACTTTATATATTTATATTTATAAAACGTACTGTGTTACTCTATTATTATAATAAAATGTCCTCCCCAGCACAGGAAGGACATGGAACTATTGGAGAGAGTCCAGAGGAGACCACAAAGATGATTAGAGGGATAGAGAACTTCTACTATGAGGAAAGGCTGAGAAAATTGGGATTGTTCAGCCTGGAGAAGTCTCTGGAGTGACCTAATTGTGGCCTTGGAGTACATGAAGGGAGCCTACAGGAAAGGTGGAGAGAGACTATTTACAAGGGCCTGGAGTGGCAGGGCAAGGGGCAACGGCTTCACATTGAAAGAGAGTAGGTTTAGATTGGGTATTAGGAAAAAATTCTTGTCTGTGAGGGTAGGAGGCCCTGGCACAGGTTGCCCAGAGAAGCTGTGGCTGCCCCATCCCTGGAAGTATCTGAGGCCAGGTTGGATGGGGGTCTGAGCAACCTGGGATAGTGGAAGGTGTTCCTGCCCATGGCAGGGGGTTGGAACAAGACGATTTTCAGGTGCCTTCCAACCCTAACCATTCCATGATTCTATGATTATGTTATTATTTTGTGGTTTTATTCCTTCCCTTTCAGGCTTTACAAAATTAGTTAAGTACTGAAATATTCAACATATATATTTGTTTGGCAGGATCTCAATGGAGCACAGGCATAGGACATGGTTTGGACAGCTCTCTAGTGGTTCTTGTGCCATAGGGTTAGAGGTTTCTGCAGCATTAATGATCTCAGTTTCCTTCATCTTCTCTCTTGGCCTTGGTCTGATTGAAATCCATGAACATTATTGTTCTCTCCTTTAGAGAGGAATCTTGTTAAAGAAGCAGGAGTAATTTCAACAACAATAATTCTTGCCATCAAGACCCCTTGCCAAAGAATAATGGATATAAACTGGTCAATATACACAAATTCTCATAATACAAATTAGATAGAACCAAAGGTGAAACAAGAGGTTCTCCCAGATTTTTTACTGCCACTGTTGCTTCCATTTTTCAGGAAATTATAGCAAGAATCCTGACAACCATTTATTTTTGCTTTCCTTTCAGAGCTTTCACAGTTAATAAACACTTAGCATTTTCAAAATTAATTGCAGCACAATTTTCTGCACTATTTAGAGAGCCTTGAAAAAAGGAGTTGTCAAACAGACCCAATATGTCTCCAACTCGACAACCATATGACTTAGCCTTGTGTTTTAGCCATACGGATGAGGAAGGCAACTGTGATTACTCCTCGTGGAAGGGGGAATGTGAGACAAGATTGCTAATGTCAGCCTGGCTTGTCAAGTGTAACCAAGACTGTGGAATTGCTGAGCTGTGTATCCAAGAGTGCATCAAGGCTGGATAACTTCCATAAAATAGGACAGGCCGTCACGTGGTGCTTTGAGCCAGCTAAAGAGTTTGTGTGCCTACAACAGATGTGCCGTGTTAAAGATAGTACCCAAAAATGGTCAGGTGCCAGCACAACAAGTTTGTGAGCAGATCCTCCCAGCAGGAGCCAATTTCAGTGAAACAAGCTGGCAAGGCAGCACACTTGTCATGGATGCAAATGCCAGATTTGGCATCTGCAGGTTTGTGGCATGGGAGAGAGGGGGGTAAGATCCAAGTTTCCACCACCAACTGTTGCCAAGGCTTCAAAGAAGAAATTTCTCAGATGTTTGGTCTGTGAAAAACATTGACTTGATTGCCTAAATCTCATTTAAATAAAAGCAAGAAGGAAAAAACAACAACACCAAACAAAATCCCAAGCAGTAGCTAGTTTACAACCAGGTGATTTCCTTTACACAGTAGTTAAAAAAAAAAACTTAGGGTCCTGGTTTCTCTAAAGTCAAATTCTCATCATGGTGTCTGTTCATGCTTGTACAAAAGTAGTCACAGCCCAGGCAGTCCTGGAAAAGTAATTGCTATAATGGGAGGGCCCACAGTGGGCAGGTCTTGTAGCCTCTTCACTCTATTAAAGATAGATGAAATTTGTTCTAATAAACACAGAAACACATGGCTACCAAGCTTGTTTCTCATTAAGACTCTTCCATGGGAGTTTAAACAATTATTTTAAGTCTGACAATTGTGACAGAGAATGATAGGCAAATTTGTGTTGAGAACTTTCTGATTTACTGAATGCAGGTGTCACGTGGGAACAGAAGGCACAGTGGCATGTGCTTCGGGACACAAGGAAACTGGTTAAAGAGGAATTTTCAGGATTGTCTCTTCCGTTCAAGTTTTTAAAATATCTGTGACAGCAAAATATACAACTTCTACTCTGTGCATTCAACGACTATGACTTTCTCATCCCTGGAGTGTTCAAGGCCAGGTTGGATGGGGCTCGGAGAAACCTGGTCTGGTGAAAGGTGATCCTGCCCATGGCAGTGGGATGGAATGAGATGAGCTTTAAGGTCCTTTCCAACCCAAACCATTCTGGGATTCTATGATTCTATGACTGGAGAAGACTTGCACATTGCACCCAGATAGAGCAACTGCCTCAACGACTGCTGGAATGACTAATGGTTCCCATCACTGAAGAGATGTTCCACAGGGTTCAGAGTCACCCCAGAGACAGCTGGTTTGCAGTTTCCCTTAGACTTTCATGGATGGTGAGCGCAAACAACTTGCAGAACAGGCTTGCCAATATTACAGAAGCAATGCCAAACCAGCTGTTTTTTCAATTGCCTGGAACCAGGAAATTATGGTTTTCCTAATTTCAGGGCAGTGAATGGTGGTTTAATTTCCAGGACAATATATCCATTTATTATAGTCAGTTTGTTTTCAAGGCAGCAGACAGTGATAGCTTTTTCTAGTATTTTAACTGGTAAAAAAATGTTCATCTGAGACTTCTTTTCCCAGGAATCAGATTGACCAGGATTGAGTTGGTAAGGAGTTGAGTCTCTTACACAGAGTATTCCAGATCTGTCTTGCCCGTCGTTATGTTCATCCTATAGTTTGGATGTATGTTGGACATATATGAATTTGAAACTCAGATGAGAAAAAAAGGAGAAGGGAGATATTCTGGAGTTATACTGACTGAATTTATCTCTAATCACACAATTTTGAGTATAAACTGAGGAATTGGATGAAATGCTGGCAGATTTGGCACTGGAATTACAGCTGGTTTAGAAGAATTTTTGTCTACAAGGGTGGGGAGGATCTGGCACAGGTTGCCCAAAGAAGCTGTGGCTACCCCTGGATCCCTGGAAGTGTCCAAGGCCAGGTTGGATGGGACTTGGAGCAACCTGGGATAGTGGAAGGCGTCCCTGCCCATGGCAGGGGGGGGGAATAAGGTGACCTTTAAGGTCCCTTCCCACCCAAACCAGTCTATGATTCTTTGATTGATTCTATGATTCTCTTGTTGCTTCATATTCACAAGGGGAAAAATAATGGGATGGGTTTGAAATAGCCAAAACTAGGTGGAATATGAACTGGAACTAGTCCCCAGGAGGACGGAGGTTCCCTTTCCATCTGACCTTGCCAGACAAACTCCAACCCCACACTCTGCTGAGGTTCCCTCCCACACATGGTGTGAGTTTGCCTCCGCACAGACAAACTCATGGGGCAGGGGACAGCCCTTCACAGCATGTTCTCAGCCGTGGCTGGGGCAGGGGAGGGCTGCAAGGCTCTTGCAGAAAGGAATATCCCATCCTTTGCCTTTTAATCCCTTGCTTCTTTTCTGTCTGTGCCTGCAGAGCCGGCTGGTGACAGAAATGACAGCATTTCAGTGGCTGTGCCACCTGTCCTGCCAGCACTGAGAATAGAGCAGCTCTATTTCTCTGCTGCTGCTAAATCCTCCTGAATGTGTGACATAACCAGAGGAAATCCATCCCCTGCCTTGCCTTGATGCCGTGAGCTTTTGTGCCACCAAAGAGGTTCTGTATCCCCACCTGGGATAGTGAAATGTGTCCCCGGCCATGGCGAGGGGGTGGAATGAGATAAGTTTTAAGGTCCCTTTTAACCCAACTACTCCATGATTCTGTGATTTTATGATTTCAATAGTGGCTGCATCTGCCTTTAGCATAATTAAAATAGTATGACTGTAGTGACAAACTTTATTAGAGGACACATATCCTGTATTAATGAAAACCTTCTTTATCTGATATAGATCGAATAATTCCATCTCCACAAGGAGTAGCTGTGTTAGTTAAAGGATTTTTTATTCTATTTTATTTCGACACTTTATCCACAAGTTTTTCTGCTACAGCTGTCTTAGTTACTTTTTAACCTATAATGTTAAACAGCATGTTTACAGTGGAAAAATTTCTTAAAGCAAAGCCAATTTGTGCAGGGAACTTTTAAAGTATCTCTCCTTAAAGATATTAAAAAACTATCTACACATGGTCATTGGCAACTTGCTCTGATTGGCTCTACTTGAGCAAGAGGCTTGGACCAGATGATCTCCAGAGGTGACTTTCAGTCTGTGATTCTGTGAAATTTCAGTTAAGTATTTTTTTCATAAGAGTAATTCATGACACAGCTCTTTGATACCATTAAAAAAAAGGAATTTAAAACCATAGTCCTTCCTAATAATAATAATAATAGTAATAATAATAGATAATGCCAGCAGTTAATGCCAAATTTATCCTTTCATTACAAAACTAAAAAGGATAAAATATTGTTTGTTGTAATTGCAATTGTTAACAGTTTCTGTAATAATAATAGTAATGTATCCGTTTAAAATAGGTCAATCTTAAATTATCTAGTTACAGTTTAAACAAACTAAATGTAAGTAGATTTTTTCCCAATAGATTTAAACCAAATTTCCCTTAAAGTTTTGCAACTACATGTAAAATGCAATACTGAGAAAAGCAGTAGATGAATTTGCAAATGTGGTCTAGTGCACTTTGAAATCTATTTTCCATTCCATTTCCTTCCTGCATTTTTTGTGTTCAGTTATGGCAGAACCTAGAGAGACACAGGTGTGAATATGGTGCCAGATGATACGAAAGCACACATTAGTTTCAATTATTACCAAATTCCTTTCAATTTTATCAGTATTCATTGATGTTGGGTCAAAGAGTTGATTACAAAGCCCATCCTTTATTTTAATGACTTTTTAATAACCACATCATTCCTTTGTAATGAAATATGCTGCTTCCATGTTCAACCTTTTTAGGCTCCTGATTTTGTTCAATATCTGCCAAAATTGTCCAACTTCATTCTACTTTTCTAATTCTTATTCCATTTAGATTATTAACCAGATGAAAAGCAGAGGTTGACCGTGAGTGATTCTTCTTTTTGGTTGTATTTCAAGGGAAACTACATTGGAGAAGAAGGAAAATATGTTTTATCATCCAGTCTACTTCCAGAAATGGAGACCTGGGAAAGGTAATGATTTTATGTCCACATACAACAAATCTTTTCTTACATACAAGCCAAAAAAAAATAATATTAATAACTGTGGCAATGAGCACATGACATTTCCCATAGATGCAGTTTAGAGCAATCCCTCTGAATATCTGTAGAAAATTGTTCTTGGAAATACGTCCCACGATATTTCTGGAACACAAATTGTGAGCCTTTTCCACAATCCTGTGTGTTTTTAGAGTTTCTTATGGCCTGAAAAGAAAAGAAACTGATTTATGCCTGCCCTGTCCTATCCCACATGCACATGCATAAGTGCCCATCCAGGCTTGAACACAAACATTAAAAGAGCATTAGAAAAGCCACTGAAGTGAAGCACTGCAAAGCTAAGACATGCAAGACTTTGCCACCTGTGCAGATACACCTTCGTCCTTCGTCACACACGTTGCCTCCTGGAAGCTTTAATTCCCTGATTGCCTATTCTTCTTCCAAAGAATCCATGCTTCAAGAACAGATGCTGCTCATTAGGCTAATCATTAATCAGTATTTTATTTTACCTCGATTATTCAAAATGGTGTACAAAGTCTGTTCTGCTTTGAAAAATTAGATATAAGCAATTCATATGTAATATTTGTGTGCATTAGTGTGTGCACTGAGTGTACACAGACATTGGATTTTTTCTATTCACCTTTAGCTTCCCTGCAAATGGTGAGATTCACACCTGAATAAAAGTTTGACTGACCACACCTTTGTGCTATTTCAGGTTCATTTTGGTGCTCTAAAGGGCTCACAAGCCTTCTTTACTCTGCAGAGAAATACCAGCAATCCTCAAGGCAGATTTACTGTAGATTTGAATTGGTTTTGAACCACTTTGCTGCATGTTATGATTAGGTGGCTAAATATCAACTCCCATATTGTCCCCTTGTTCCAAACACTCAGAAGACCTTACTCCAGGTACACCTATTCCTTCAGGAAAGGTCCGGCCTTAAAGAACATCTTGGATTATCTTAACCATTCAGCAAACTTATGCTGAATACCAACTATATCAAGCAGTGAGGAAAACCAGAGCCCAGAATACATCGTTCCCCCTTCCTGGCAAAGACTCCTACCCAATAAACCACGATATGTGTCTCTTCAGGTCTGCTTTACTTGTGGCTCTGCATGCGGTTACCCATGGCCTGTGTTAGACAGAAAGGAGAAAGATTCCTTCTCTCCACCCTGCATGGTTTGGATATATCTGGTTAAAGCCTGCTTTAGGGGTATGGGAAGAGCAGATTTAAACTTTTCTCAGGCTAAAACTGCCCTGCTACTCCAATTCTGAGATTCCCAGGACAATGTTTTAACCACGGGACCATTATGTAAAAGACGGGTGTTGGCAGCTCCTCTCCTGGCAGGTGTGAAAACACAGCTCTCACTATCCAAGACCAAAATTTCGACTTAGAGACCTATGCCCAAAAGAAAATTTCTTGCCTTGGATAAATCTTTCTCTGAATTCCCCAAAATCAAGGCACAGAGGGTGTTTCATGCCAGCCACTTCCTTCAGCTGGCTCAGGTGTTTTACCACTAAGTGGGTACCTACCTAAGGCACTTAACTTTTCCCGAGTTTTCTGAAGTCAAGCAGAATTAACTGTTGTTGCACAGGAAATGTAGGCACCTCAATCTTCAAGGTGAGTTCTGGAGACACTGGTTTAAAGATGCACGGATGCTGAGAAGGTCAGCCCCAAATCCCTTTGGGATCTGGAGGATGCAGCCCATTCAAAGCCATTTATAGTCAAAAGATAGATCTTTGCACTACACGAGTTTGGAGACAGACACCTGACAAATATCTTTCTCTTTTTTTTTTGAAGGAAGAGACCTAAATGGGAATCCATGTTTCTTGAGAGAAACACAGATAAATTAGCAAATCGAGCAGGATTATCCAGGTAGGCATCCACAGTTTGGATCAATCTACCCACCTCATTTTTTACTGTGCACTGAAACCAGGAGGGAGAGAGGAAGGGGCATGGCTGTCATTGATCCATCCATGTGGAGAAAGTGATAATCCTCTAAAAATCAAGAGAGAGTCAGTGGAGAGTTGCATTTCTCTGTGTATACAAAGAGGCACTCCCAACCACCCACCACATAATTTACCAGCACAGCTTTACTACCAGAGGTGATTCTTCACACAGAATATAATTGAGTAGTGAATACTTTAGTTTTGATGCAGAGAGCTTTGGATCCTAAAAGCCTGCAGGCATTGACTGAAGACATTCCTGGAAGAGAAATTCATGGAAAGCTATTAGAAATAAAGTTACAAAGCTGGTTCAGCCCAAATCCAGACCTCACTGGAGGCTGGAGGAGTGTTTTGTGCTCTCTGTATGCACCCAGTTGCTGTGCTGTCCCAGAGATATTCACCCCTATTTTGGTCAGAGATGACCATCCGGGGTTCAGTAAATGAACCTTCATTTCCAACTAGGAAATTTATATGAGTTCCAGAAGCTTTAACAAATTAAAATGCTTTAAAAGTGTGTTAAAAAAAAAAAAAAAATCCTTTCTTTGTGTCATCCCTGCCTTCAATCATGCTGTCAATACCAACAAATACAGCAAGGAGGATCTTGAGATTCTACCACTGACTGACACTTATCCATTGCTCAAAGGTCTCACAAAGGTAGAATAATTCTTTCATATTCCCTAAATTCAACTCTGGAAATAGGAAATTAGTAGAAGTTTGTGTAAAGTCTTTTCTTGGTTTGCTGTTCCAAAATGCAGAAATGCACATCATCTGGTGTCAAGGAAAGAGTATCTTCCACAACCACGTGTTTTAAGTAATTTAGTTTATAGTTTCAGCATCTGTGAAATGTTTTGAAAACAAAACAAACAAAAACTGTTGTAAATTATCTGAGTATCACAGAATTACAGAACAGTTTGGGTTGGAAGGGAACTAAAAGTTCTTCATTCCAACACCTCTGGCATGGGCAGGGGCACTTCCTGGTTTCCCAGGCTGCTCCAAGGCCTATCCAACCTGACCTTGAACACTTCCAGGGATGGGGAAGCCACAGCTTCTCTGGGCAACCTGTGTCAGGGTCTCACCATAATTTTCTCCTTCATTATTTTGATGTTTTGAAAAACAGATATAAAGTACCAAGAACAAACAAACAAAAAAAAAAAATTACTATTTGCCGTACTACAATCAGATTATTTTTCCAGCCAGTTAGCCCAGTTAACAACAGCTACTTATAGACTGGGCTATCCTTCTTCATCTCCAATGATCAGCAGTGTTGTGTGGTGGTGCAGTAATATTATAAAGGTATTTGTGCACAAAAAACCTGTTCTCGTTTGCTTTTAAGGGAAGAGAAAAGGGAAAGAGAATAGTCAAACTGAGTTCAAAGACTTCAGTTTTATACTCTGAGCCTTCATTGCCAGAGAAGAAGCAGGCAGGGCTTCATCTGAAATGACTGATATTGCCAGCCTGTACAGCCAGTCAAAGAAGTAACCTGACTCAAAGATAGGGCTAAGCAAGAGATATCACTCACAAGGGGTTTTTTCCTGTCAAAAAAGTTAAGAAAGAGGAAGAAAGGATCATGTCAGAGGAAGGTTCAACACTTCCTTTTGTGCAGTCAATGGAAAACCTCCCACTTGTAGCCTTGATCTGAAAAACAGCATAGTATGACAAGTCTGATTGATAGATTCCTATCTGAAGTCCAGAATACACCTAAAATCGCCCAGAATAAGAATAGAATATAGTTCTAAAAGCAGAGAAAGTACCAAAGAGAATTGTAATGGTTTTGTTTGACTTGAAGGGAATTTTTCATGAAATAGCAAGTGCTTTAAGTTAGGTTTCTGGCTTAAATCTGACTCAGAATATAGAATCATAGAATGGTTTGGGTTGGAAGGAACCTTAAATCTCATCTCATTCCAACATCCTGCCATGGGCAGGGACACTTTCCGGGGACCACGTTGCTCTAAGTCCTGTCTGACCTGGCCTTGAGGATACTTCCAGGGATGGGTAAGAAGCTGAATACTGTTTTCACCAGATGTATATTTGCTGTTCTAGGCTACACAAAATGACTTGTTATACTCAATTCCAAGCAGATAAATGGCACATCACTCAGCTGGTGCAGACTGGCACTCCTGGTGACAGTCCTCATAGAGTGCACAGGGAAGATGGATGAATATTTTGCGTGTGGACTTTTCCAGTCTATGGACAGTCCCTCCAGGTCAGGACTGGGAGGCAATTTCACATTTCGTTTTTTTTCTGCCCTAGCTTGTTTGACCAGGGAGGGGGAAGGGCGACCTCGGAGCAGGCAGCAACACTCTTCTGCTCCTGTGTCACACACAATCCCAGCTCTGCCTACCAAGAAAGCAGAGGACTCTTCTTCCCTAAACAGGCACACCAAAGCAATGGGGATGTCACTGGAAGAAATTAAAAAACAGTAAAGAATTGGATTGTGTCACAAGAAGGGTTTGTATTTTCTTTTTGTGCAGTCAGTGGAAAAGTTCCTACATCTACGCTTAAGCCAAAAGACAAAGTAGTAAACTGCAGTATCTGGAATCCAACATAAGAGCCAGAGGCATGTGAAACTCGGCTATTTCCAACTGCACAAACCTGTGCAAACATAGCTTTCATTTTTCTTCCTCCTAAATTCCCTGGTAGTTATCAGCTTCTAATTTCCTCCTAAAAATTCCCAGTAAAATTTAAAGAAGCAAAGCACCGCTTGGCCGTGTGCTGAAACAAGAGCTTTCACATAGTTCTAATGTGAAATTTCACTTCTTGTTTCTGCTCAAGGATCTGGAAACATTTACAATTATTTGGCTTGATGTCCAGTCATTTATAATAGGAGCTTTTTTTTTTTTTTTTTTTTTTGCTATTAGAATGGCCAGTGATTTGCATTTAGCCTAGGCCATCCAACACTGTCCCAAAGAAATCTCTGTTGTTATCTGGAAGCTGGCTTATAACACTCTAAGATGCAATTTGGGTGCAGTCTCTCTCTTTTAAACAGTAAAAGGATTTACATATGGAGTACTGGATAGTGGCAAGTGGCATCAGAGCCAGGGAAGATATCCTGGTCCTGTTTCACCTGCAAGCACAGCAAGAGTGAGGAACCACCCCATGGTTCCTTCCTTCTCCACTGCCCATAGTAGGAAGCTCAGTAAATAATTTTAGAATACATTTCAAACTTGAAGATAGCTGGACTAAAATTACTTCCCTGAGATTGCAGAGGGAGTCTAGGAAGGAGCCATTGGAGTTGTAATTCAATACCTCAACACAAGATCATCTCCCTTTTCAAAACTTTATTTTTGAGTAAGAAACAGTGGAGTTGAGTATTTCTCTTTTTGGAAACTAAGGTTTTATATAAGACCTCAGAGAACTTCCATGTGATCATGTCCAGTTCCACTCACCATCAATCCTTTCCTTCAGTGAACTGCAGAGGAAGAGGGAAATCTGCTAATTAAAGATCTTCCAAATGCCAGTGACTGAGCTGACTGCACCAGCTCCTCCACATAATGGAATTCCAGCATTATGACGAGTGTTCTCCCAATGAAGGAAACACATATCATGATAGTTTTGTGAGGGTGGTATGGATTTGCCTGGGCTGGTTTTGTACTATCTCAAAAAAATTTTTAAATGGCATTTAGGTACATTAAATTTTTCAATCAGGTGACTCAACTCTTGTTAGTTTATCATTAAGACTGAACGTAAAATCTCAGTTATTCTTACCCCTTCAAACTCCTTTTTTACCTCCTTTTATTTTTGGTTTGGTTTTTTTGTTTGTTTGTGTGATGCCAGTTCACACACTGTCCATTCTGCAGTCTCATTTCCCTTTGAGTCCCATGGGGAAAAATTAGCTGTACCCCTCCCATCAGATGGTTGCTCTGCAAAGTGGAATAAAAGTTTGTGTTAGGGATCCCTGCTGATGTTGAGATTAAATATGGATTTATGGATTTCTGTCCTCCCTGAACTTTTCTGTCTCCTCTCTAGGACTGTGAAACAGCTACATGGGTCAGATCCAATATGAGGTGGAGAGAACATGGAGGGAAAGCGCATCCAGCTCCTCCAGGAACAAAATCCAGGGCTTCAGGACTACCTGGGAAAACAGGTTTTTTATAACTATCATCCAGATTTTAAGATTGTTTCGGGTTGCTTGAGGATTTAGATTGTTTGGGACTGTTTTGGGTTGCTTGGGGTGGTTGGGGGAACTCCTCGCCTTTTTCATTCCCTCTGGCTGTTTTCCAGGTTTACAGTCATGTTGCTACACTATGCCAACAGCATAGATATAATCCCTCAGCTGCCTTGTGCAACTGCAATTCTTCCCAAAGAACCAGGAAAACACAACTGAATCCTCAGGAACTGGCAGTGAATGAAAGTCAAGCTGAGCCTACTTTGCTCAAAAGTTTGTTCAGAACATGCAGTGCCCATAAACATGTTCTTTGTTGTCCCACATGCCAGAGATTCCAGAGGCTACACTGCAGCTACCCTGGACAAGGGGCAAAATAAAATCAAAATCATCATGACTTCAGCCAACCAACTGGCATTCAGCCCAAGGTTCCTATAAAATTTTGGTTTTGTCTGATGTGATGCTGTAATCCAATATTGAAACCAGAGTGGTCTTGGCTTTGTTAGTCTTTTAATCTCAATTCAGCCAGTTTGCTGAATACACGTACCAGAACTGAAAACATTATTATTACAGTCTGAAAATATTTAAGGTGATTAGATGCCTACATTTCCCCAAATTTCTAGCTCTTCTCAAAACCAAAATATGGAAAAAGCACAAATTTACTACTCTGTTTAAACATATGAGGAAAATTTTTATAGGAATCTACTTATTAATAGTTAATTCCTGTTTACCTTCTGTTCTATAGACAGTATATACAATATATAATATTTATTATAAATCTAATACTTATTGCTATTTAATTCTTATTGATCTTAAAATATAAGGGGAGGTATCTGGACAGCATGTCAGATACATTTGTATTCCAAATTAAAAGAAGATTTTTTTAAATAGTGAGGTAATTTATTTAGGTGCTAAATTAAGAGCTTTTGTCAAATCATCTTCACTCTAATGTGAACAGGAGATTTCCTCTTAACATCTTTCCTACTGAGGTAGGAATAGGTTGGATCTCTGCAAGTCCTCTGGATTTACTGGGTGAAACTCCTTTTACATCAGGTATGCTCAGGTGAGAGCACTGGGCTGGAGTGAGGGAACTTTGCAGGCTGAGTACACTGGAAATGTCACAGCTGTGAATATTTGCTTGTTTAGAAACATTTATTATTGTCTTAAAACCTTCCAGTACCTAAAGGGGCTCCAGGAGAGCTGGAGGGAGACTTTGGACAAGGGCCTGGAGTGACAGAACAGGAGGGAATGGCTTCAGACTGAAAGAAAACAGGTTTAGATTAGATACTAGAATTAAATTTTTTGCTCAGAAAGTGGTGAGACCCTGTCACAGGTCGCCCAGTTGTGCTTTCCCCATCTCTGGAAGTGCTCAAGACCAGGCTGGACTGGACTTGGAGCAACCTGGTCTGTGGAAGGTGTCTCTGCCCACAGAAGGTGTTGTAACAAGATGACTTTTAAGGTTCCTTCCAACCCAACCCATTCCATTCTTCTGTGATTCTTTGTACTAATACAGCTTTATCTACTGAAGCTTGCTCTAATCTCCAACACATCAGTCACCAGATATCCACCCAATAAAGGATGAGGAACCTATCTTCAGAGCCCTTTACTGGCAGAGCTTTGCATTATTTCACTGTTCTACAGCTGTGGAAGCTGAGGCACAGAGCTGCGGCCAGAGCAAGCTGAAGATCATGGACCTGTCATCAGCCATTAGAAAATCTTTGAGTTCTGACTCTGTGTTATAAACAAAAGCATCATTGCCTTTATTTGCTAAGTGATCCATTAATAAATTAAAATCAAGAAAAATTAAAAAAAAAAAGAAAGATAAGAATATGAGGGGAAATATATTTTGTTTCTGGCAAATGATATCTGTATGGGTGGAATCAAAATAGCTTCAAATAGCATAGGAAATGCACCCATTCCTGCCACCTAGCTAAGCAACCCACTAGGGACAGCAAATCCCCCTGTAGCTGAATCCCAGAGCTCGTGGGCACGATATGTCTCCTGTGGGCTGTTGTAGTCAGCCCTGTCAAATCCAAAATCTTCCCTCCCTGCCTCTCTCCCAGTTGCATTTCCTTCCTCCACCAATCACTGGACAAAAAATAAAAAGACAATTTCTGTAGAGCTGTATCAGAGATGCCAATCTAATTATTTTTTTCTCTTTTTTTTAATTTTCTTTTTTTGGACATTGCATCTCTGGGGAAGGGAAGAGGAGGACAGGGAGTTGCAAAGGTGGGGGCAGCTGAAGAGGGAGAGGAGGGGGGAAGAAGAGAAAATATTTCCTTTGGCGATTCTGTTTCGCTTTTGAAAAGGGACTACTTTCCTCACTCCTTATCCCTCCTGACAAGTACAAGCACTTTGGGCCCTAACTGGATGTGAACATTGTCAAAAGAAATTTGGGCTAAAGGGAGGCATCTGCAGTTCTGTTCCGATTGCGCTCAGTGCTGGAGCCACTTTTGTGAATGTGGCAGGGTGGCTGGTGGGCAGACACCAGTACAGATGGGAACTTCACATACTGTATGCATCATGACCAACTATAAAAACAGTCACAACGCATCACTTCTTACCCGGCCAGTCTCCCTGGAACCTTCACTTCCAATTTCCATCTCGCTGACATTCACAGCTTACAGTGAGCTTTTATGTTTAAGCATCAGTACAGTATAAACGCAGGAGAAAACGGGTGGCTGGACTACCACAGCAAGGAATTAAACCTCTGATCTCAGCCAGACGTTGGAAGGGAGGAGCAATTCAAGGGGAATTGTGTAACCGGACTCCATGGAAAAGGTGGGGGGAAAGCAGGGAATGAGAGTCAGGAATATTTTCTGACTCTGTGAACACACAGAAAGTGGGGGGGATTCTGAAAAAGAAACATAGCAAGCAGGCACTCTCCCAAATTGTAATTTAATGCTTGGAATAATCCTATTGTGTCAGCTACTCACCACCAAAGAACTGAGGATAAATATAACTTAAAAAAAAAAAAAAATTAAGGGTATGGCAATTTGAACAGCTTAGTGTTTCTTCAAAGGCTGAGTGATGGAAAGCAGTGCTGAAGTAAATTGACAACTCAGAATTAACTGGGTGCTGGCACAGCTCAGGTAAAGGTTTGACAGTAACATGAGCTTTCCAAAGTGTTTCAAAACTGAAGTATTATGAAAAGGTAAATTATGTTTTGTATTCATGACTGAAAGCATTTTATTTTAAGGTGCTGCCGATGCTGTCAAGGTGGAGATTCGAGCTTTATGTACAGTGCCTCTAGCCCTTTGATGTGAGTGAGGCAACATGACAGCTTGTAATAAGTAATTTTTATACAGTTGCATTTATCACTCAAGTAGGCTTGGCAATATTAAACATAGACCTTAAAATGCTGCAGAAGAGGAAGGACAGGGGCTGGAGGCCATGTGTTCTCTCTGTGTGTGTGTGTGTGTGTGTGTGTGTGTGCTCCTGCATGTGTGTGTGTTTGTAACTTCTTTCTTTTTTTTTCTTTCTCCAGGCCCATTCCTGTTAATGTGGCACTTTTTAAGATATGCACCGAAATGCTTCCAAATTGTTAATACATCACTAAAAGGTTACAAATGAAATGACCCTGTTTAGCCCAAAGGATGTTATTTTAGCCTTTAATGAATTAGACATTGCGACCATTTTCAGGCAAAAATCAATTGCCTCAATTAACAAATTTGCATGAGTCCAAATATTTACAAAATAAAGGCCCAGAAACCACATTCTTTGTTTCCCTTTCTCACTCCCTACCCTATTTCCTCATTAACATCTTCATTTCCATGAAAGTGTGAGGCATCAGCTCTTTTCCTGAGCTTGTGAAGGCCAAAGTGTTGACAATTTTCTTGTTGTTTAAGCCTGCTCTTTCCTGTTTTAACATGTTTTCTTCCTTTGTTGTGAGTATTTCAGGACAAGCTAAAAAGAAATGGAGGCTACCCCTTCCTTTTCATGGAAATAAAAATCTAGTCAAATGTGTCATTTATGGAAGAAAATTTTACAAAAAGAGGAGGCAATTTATTTTATGAGATTGCAATGAGAAGTGAATTATCTTCTATTTATGGGATTTATAGGAAGTGCAGCTTGAGTCTGAACCAAGGGGGACCAAGAATCTCCAAGCCAAATGGCAGCTCTTAAACCTGCTACAGCAGAGCCCTGGAATTGCAAGGTTTGCAAGGAGTTACAAAGTGCTATGAATTCCAGTGAATTCAGCCATTTAATGATGAAATAACGTCAGATCGAAAGCAACAAAAAACGGAAAAATCTCTATTATTATTCATATGACCCAGATGAGAAAATTATGCATTTGGAGTGGGAGGTGTGTCTAACACGGGCACGGTGGCTGCTTCAGGACATTGGCTGGGTGGGGAGGAGGAGGACTTGCAGCTCAGTGGATCTGGGTATCTATCACACAGATGAAAGAAAGAGACTATTGTTTTGTGCGTTCTGTGCTTATTCCAAGGTAAGAGACAGTGACACCTACACAAGGGTGGCATCTGCCCCATCCCTGGAAGTGTTCAAGGCCAGGTTGGACAGAGCTTGGAGCAACCTGGTCTAGTGAAAGGTGTCCCTGGCCATAGCAGGGGGTTGAAACTGGATGATCTTTTAGGTCACTTCCTGTTACAGTGGGGATACTGCAACGCGCGTATCAAACAAGTCCTGTGGAAAAGAAATATATATGGACATATTCTTGATAGCTGTTTCAGAGATGTTTATTTCTCCAGCCGCATGGCCGGGGCTCTGCCGAGGAACTGCTCAATCACGGGACCCGAGCGTCCCTGCCCGCGCAGGGGAACACAAAACAACCGATGGGGAACGAGGCTGACCAGGGCCAGGGAAACCTCGTGTCTGTCCCCTCAGGGTCCCTCTCCCAGGGCTACATGGCAGGGGGGAAGGGACCCCAACAACTTCCAACCCAAACCATTCTGTGATTCCATGATTTACCTTTGCAGTAGCACTGATTCATGAGTATCAACTGAATATAAAGAGAACACAGAAACAGTCAATAGATGTTAGAAGTGAACATATGTTGGAGATTTTGAAAATGAGTGCATTAATCTGCAAAAGAAACTAGAACTTCCATATGTCTCCACAGCCAGTTTGATTATGAGCTTCAAGGTTTATTTTGTATTTTTTGGTTATATTAATTAGAAGATTAAAATGAAGACTATTTTTTTCCCCAGGAAAGTATGGTTAATATAGGTCTGTTGTAAAATTACGCTGCTTTTTCTTTTACTCTGACAATTGTTACCAAAAAATTACTGCTTTTGAGTAAAAAAAAAAACCTTCAGTTTTCTGCTTCACATTGTGATTATGAGATTAGGCACTAAAGCTCAGTTGTGGCTAGATGCTAAGAAAAATCTTTTAGTAAAACCTGGAAAGCTTGCAGTCTTCAGTATTTCATATTTTTAAAAATAGATTAAATTAACATCAGCCAGAAATTACTGAGGTACATTTGTTTTTTCTTAGAGGAGCAACACACCAAGTGACCTCTTCCAGAGTC
Source organism: Corvus kubaryi (assembly GCF_017639235.1). NCBI lineage: Eukaryota > Metazoa > Chordata > Aves > Passeriformes > Corvidae > Corvus > Corvus kubaryi. Next base: position 128,352 of record NW_024581599.1, read on the forward strand.
CATGATCTGACATTTGCTTTCAGCAGAGGAGGCTTTCAAAATCTCTAGACATTTTTGGAAAATAAGGCTACTTGTGACATAATTTTGACAAAACTGATGAGACCTTGAGGCTGAAACTTATTTTATTGATCTTAAGATATCTACAGTACACACGATCACACCTAATTTAGTTACCCTGGGATTCCTTAATAGAAAACAGAGAGAAACACACAATTTTCCGGTACAAATATCTGACCTACGTAAATGTTTACCTTTGGTCAGATACATCTCATCCCAGTCATGTAACCGATGCCATTAATGAAGTGATGTAGATCATAAAATCATAGAACAGCCTGGGTTGGAAGGGACCTTAAATGTCATCAATTTCCAATGTCCCTGCCATGGGCAGCAACGCCTTCCACTATCCCAGGTTGCTCCAAGCCCCATCCATCCTGGCCTTGAACACTTCTAGGGATGGGGCAGCCACAGATTTTCTGGGAAACCTGTGCCAGGCCTCACCACCCTCACAGGGAAGAATTTCTTCCTGATATCTGATCTAGACCTACTCTCTGTCAACTTGAAGACATTCCGTCTCATCCTATCACCTCAGCCCCAAGTAAAATGTCTTTCCCCATCTTTCTTGTAAGCTCCCTTCAGGTACTGGAAGGCTGCAATTAGGTCACCCCAAGCCTTCTCTTTTCCAGGCTGAATAATCCCAATTCTCCCACCCTTTCTTCATAACAGAGATGCTCCATCCCTCTGATCATCTCAATGGCATCCTCCAGACTTGCTCCAACAGGTCCATGTCCTTCCTGTGCTGGGGATCCCAGAGCTGGAGGCAGGACTCCAAGTAGGATCTAGCTAAGAACAAGGAGACAAAGAGCAGGACTGGAGTTTAACATGGTCATAAATGTTGGCAGGTTGGATGCTAAGAAGATGGGAGATGCAAGCAGTATATGTACTTTTGTGCTTAATCTTTTATATCTATGCCATCCTTGGATACTTCCTGGAGAGATGCTTGGTACTGCTGTGGCTCTGACATGCTGTGTGGCAGCTCTTGCTATCTCATACCACTCACAGCCTGACAATTAAGAGCTAAACAATAACAGTGATAAATTCGATTTTGCATATTAGAATCAAATCTGTCATTATCTCAAACCCTCCAAGCCCCAAATTGGGTGCCAAGAGGGGCTGTCGTGGCTTGTCTCAAGCAAAGAATGTCTCATGTGGATTGTTGGATCATGTGGATTTATTGCACAACTTATGAACAAACTATGATTGTTCTTGAGCTAACCCTTTTAGCTGACCAAGAGCATCATGCTGGACATCCGTATTTAAACCACAAACATAGAGTTTTGCTTTGATCCCATGCACTATATCCACAATTTGTGCTCCATTCCTATTGTTTGTGTGTAGTCATGTTTATCTTCCTGCTCATCCAATATATCCAATGATGTAAATATTACTTAAATAGTCTATGCAGTTTGTATTCCAGGTGAATTCATGTAGCTATCCGTGTAGAAAAGCTTGCACACCTGGAGGTTAACATCTGTCTAAACAGAAAATTCATTTCTTTTAGTTAACAAGACCCTGTCATGGTAATAAATGAATTATGAAAAATGTGTGTTGATAATCATGTGCACAAAAACCTGCAAGAGATTCTCAGCCATGGAGGATGGGAACAGTGTTCAGCTGTCTATACCATAGACCTCTGCAGTGAAAATATCTCCAAATCAGCTAGCATGAAGAATTTTCTATTTTTAAGAAGAAATATCACATTTAGAGCAGTTTACTTGATAAGAATTTAAGGATTATCTGTATTGAACCTAGATACCATCTCTTTTCTCCTTTAATTTCCTAGGGGACTAAAGACAGTCAGACTGTCTGTAGCTCTGCAGTGCAGAACTCTGCACCATGAATCCAATCCATCCTATCTCAGAGCTCTGCTAAATTGCACAAAGATGTGGTTTATGCAGAACGAATCACGGCAAAAGAAATCACAGAGTTTAAAATTACTCTCCTGAAAGTACACAACAGGAGGAGGACCTGAAGATCACGAGGCTGATTTGACCAGCAGTCCTTTAGCTGAAATCACAAGCAGTGCATCTATTTCTAGTAGGGCCATCTTTTCCAGAATGAGAAACTTGGGATATTTCATATGTGACATGGAACAATCTATGCTTAATATAGGAAAACTTAAATGTGCTTGATTTCAAAATGGATTGAATACTCCCACCAAAAAGATTCCTACTCACCACTCTAAAAAGATTTTTTTAGGATATTTTCGAGCATCGAATAAGAAATGCCCATGGCAGGGGGTTGGAATGAGATGAGTTTTAAGGTCTTTAAGGTCTTAAAGTCCCTTTCAACTCAAACCATGCCACAATTCTATGAAATTAATTCATGGTGAAAAATTAAGAGGTGCTTTGTTACTGTAGAGGTGCATGAATAATAATAAAGACAAAAATAAAATCTTTTATACATTAAAAAAGAAATCTAGACTCGGGGAATGGCCTGTGTAAGCCCCCTGTGCGACTCATACATTCGTGTGTAAGTAGTTTTACTGAGAGAACAAAGGATGTTCCTGGACATTCCCATTACATTACAAAGCTGACATTCCAAGAATAATATGCCTGAGAATAAAACCATAATTATAAAACCACAAATGAAATCAAAGCAGTGCTGCCAAAAGCCTTAAGCACCACAGGTTTACAAGGCATGTAAATATAGCAGCTTGGATAAAGATGTAAACCCTTACACTGCACGCTTTAAAATCTCACACTTCAGAAGCCAGTGGAAATACATGGGACTGAAAATGTGGGTAGATAATCACTGTATCTCTGGTAAGAAATGCTGTTCATTTGCTTTTAAAGCTGTGTGAATACATGCAAGCTCAAATTAAGGAGAGCAGATAACCAACTGCATGCTAGAGATGAGCAGGCTGCTTAAAGCGACCACATAATCAGTGAAGCTTTAAAAAAGGAAGAAAACTGCTTGAGGCCTTTTTTCCTTCTTCCTCTAGAATGTGACATCATTGTATATGACACAACACCTTGGAAGGAACCATATGGGGAAATGCAGACATGTTGCTAACTAAATGTGAGCTCCTTCGTGATGAAAAAATCTTGTTGCTGGCCAAAGCCTGGATGGTCTCAGAAAAAACACAGTTTATACAGTGGAACTGACAGTTCTACTTCAAGGACATTTTTCATGTCTAATGTCCTTCCTGTGCAGGAAGTAGAAAGGCATACCAGGAATATAATGCTGGTTTTTATCCAGATCTAATCAAAAATGGTGGATTCAACTCAGCACCTTAAAATACGTGAGGTGTGCTCATGTGGGTTTTTGCTTGACTGTTTACAGAACTGATTTTTAGATCTCTCATTATTTGATGTTATCTATTCCACCGATTTGAGAAATATATGACCTACCCCTACCTCGTAATGTCTCTTTAGGTTGATCTTTGTATGTCTTTTTTTCACTAATTCGTAATTTCTCTAAATCATAAAATGACAGAATGGTTTGGGTTGGAAGAGACCTTAAAGATCATCTCAGTCCACCCTCTGCCACGGGCAGGGACACCTTACCCTAGACCAGGTTGCTCCAAGTCCTGTCCAACCTGGCTTTGAGCCCTTCCAGGGATGGGGCAGCCAAGCTTTTCTGGGAACTTGTGCTGGTGCCTGTTGACCTTACTGCAGTTTTGGATTAGAGTTTATACCTAAAAGCTCCATTTTTTTATATTTTCATTATAATCATTGACATCAGTAGCAGTAAAAGCACTAGTCATAGTAGTAGCAGTAGTAATAATTGTAGTAACAGTGAATTTAACTGAATACAATATAAATGGCCCATAATTGTCTTTCAAGGCTGCTCAGATTGTTTCATTATTGTCTCTGAGGGTATGAATTAAACCTTTCAGCTTTTACACTGAGCTTTCTTCATGAATATCCACATTCACTGACATAGCAACTGGTTCCAAAGTTGTCTTAGGTGACTTCAGCAGAACAGGAGATCCTGACAGCTTTAGATTGTGCGTGTTAATAGATGAGAAAAGGGTAAAATTGAAATGAGGAAGCTGCCTGAACAAGGTTTTTTTTGTGCATTAAAAATTACAAGAACTGAAGTTAAAAGAATTTCCCATGGAACACAACATTTGCATTTCTGTGAGCCCATCCAACTAATGGGATGGGAATCAGGAATTTCTCAGAGTTCCACTGCGAGATATTCAATCTCATCTTTAGTCCCTAAATTGAAAAAGAGGTTGGACCCCAATTCAGAAAACTTTCACATTCATCTTGGCTAAAATACCACAGAAACCCATATATATAATTGGAACTACTTAGATAAAATTAGACATTTTATTTTTTCTCTTCATTAGAGACTGAAATCTATACTTAATTTTAATGATTCGTCTCATGAAAATGACTCATGAAAGCACCTAATCATGTGCTTGATTTCTGTTTGTCTGTGATTAAATTCCATAGAAATTAGTAAAATTTAAGCTTGCCTTTAGGATTTACTATGAGCTTAGGTGTGTTCTTGGTAGGCTACCTTGTCCTGAATGATTTTTTGGTGGGTTTTGATGGTTTGGGATTCAGATGGAAGGTATTGTTCTTTCATTTCAGAATTTGATCATGAGCTGGGACACCAGAAAAAGGGAGGAAAAAAAAAAGAAATCAGCTGAGGACTTGCAAGCAGGAGATTTTTTTCTTTTATTTAGGTTTTTACATGCAAAACTACTCATACGTTCACTCCCCCATGTAAGCCTGATGTATTCAGACTAACACAGCTCTGGCAACTGCAAGCCAACTCCATCTCTGGGGTAAATGCATGGCCTGGAGGGATATATTTGATTCATAATGGCTACAGCTGAATTATAGTGAGTGCTGCAGTGTTATTTATGTTATATCTGAAAGTTCATTGAAATTATTTAGATCCACATCCCTCAAAGGATAGAAGTACAACACAGGTTAGATTTATGTGGCCAAGCCCAGGTGAGTGATCCACAAGTTCTGTCTTACAGAAAAGGTCCCTCCACTTGCACCAGTCATTTTCTGTGCGCGTTCAAAGGCTTTGTCTAGAGCCAGCACAGGGAATTTACTCTGCAAACCATTTCCCTTTAACTGGGATTAACATCTAAGCATATTTGAGATTTACAAACTGGGTAATAGCAGATCTATGTCCCCCATGTTTTGGGCAAGATATTTTTAAACCACATAGAGCACTTCACCAGGGAATGGAAAGCCTGGCCTTATCAAAACTAATTCCTTACATTTCCTGGAAGTGTGGCTTTATCCATGGGCATGTCTGGGCTCTCATTCTGTGCACTAAGGGCACAGGAAGGAACTGGAAGTTGGGAAGACAGAAGGGGAAAGGATTGTAAGAAATCAGGGATTTTCCATTACATTTATATCTTGTGCTGCTATGCAGAAGGTGGTGCAAAATCTCTGGGGCCAGGGGAAAAAATCCATTAAATGGATCATGATTCTGGAGTTAACCTACATAAAAAAATCTCATCTTCCATTCAGGTACATACAATATAATCTAGGAGAAAACAATGACTAAATCAGCTAAATACAGCGAAAATCAAATTTTAGAGTTAGAAAACTTTCTCTCAAAGTGCTACTAAAGAAAACTATCTTGAAAATCATAATGTTTTCCTTCATAAACTTCTGAAGCAAAATTTTAAATTTTTTATTTACATTGTATCTCATTTTATGTTTCTTTCATTTCCTTATGTATTGTCTCTTTAATTTGTATTTATATATTTACATATTTTATATTATATATATTTCATCTTAATTTATATCACAATTAAAAGCCTGTAATTTAAAATGGAATTGGAAATTAAGTTTTAGAAGCAATTGACTCTTATTCTTCTTTCCCTGTTCGTGTCTCCTATGGACAAGTGGGATGATCCTCTGTGATATCTTTCCACCTTACCCATTCTTTGAAAAGATCCTAAAAGTAGTGTTTTGTGATCTTAATGTGAAGACTTTCTGAATTGTTAAAATATTAAATGGTCCACTGGAATATTCAGCTGCAAGATGAAATCTGAAACACTGATTTATTCACCATTAGGACCATCATTGTCATCAGAACGTAAAGTCAGATGTGCAATCAGAAACTAGGATTGCACTGGGCTTAATGATTGCCAGTCATTACCTGGGAGAATTAAGAAATGAAAAGAAAAAAGTGTTAGATTGAAAATTAGAGGTACAGAGAAGGGAAATCACTCAGCTGATATTGCTTCATTTTGAATGTGCCAGGCACAGTACATTTGCAAAGCATATAGCAGCAAATATCCACCCTGTATCATCAGATATTGGATCTTTGAAGAGGAAGACTTTCCAAAATGAAAGCTGAAACTGGGATTCCTGTATCTATTCTCAGGCACTTATTAAAACGGTCTGAATTTCATAGAAGCAAAGATCTGAAAGACATCCTGCCCCCAGATCAACAGCTGTAATCTCCTGCTCTGCCAGTGAATTGCAGCACCTGACGCCTTTTCTAAACAGGTCATGCACTCCAATATAAGATTATCTGCCTTTTTTGAGCTTATTGAGGGGAAGTTGTTCTGAGTTTCATTTCTAGTTAGAAATCTACTATGGAATCCCAGCACACCTGTATTCCTATGGCTAAGAATTAAGCACTTTTTTTTTTCACATTTAAGTGCAAAATAGGCTGTTGAAGGGCTGTTTTTAGGAGAAAAGAAGATCACATTTAGGGGCAGACATAAGAACTTGAAGCCCCAGGGGTGCATTTTCAATTTGTTAAATGCAAACCTCTGCTGAAGGGAGATGTAACAAGGTGAAGGAAAGAGACATGGATTGTGGGGACTTACAAGCTCAAATCTCCTTTATCTTGGGAATTTCTGCTTTGTGCTCTGCTGGATAATGCAGACGCACTTCAGCACGTTTCCAGGTGTGTGAAATACATCTAGAAGACACGGGTAGCCATGTACTGGCATTGTCCATGCTCTATTCAGAAGTGTGCAAGACAAGGCCAACATACAAGATGTTTGATTTACATAGGTGTGATTGTGCCTTTGCTAAAGCACCTTCCTTGATACAAGGGTTGCTATAAGCCTGCTCTTTGGGCAAGAGGATGAGAAGTTTACTCCATGTTTCCAGAGTATCCAGCCAGTGTGAGCCACATGTATAGCAAATTACTATTTTAATGTAATATAAATATTATATTAAAGTATAATATACATTGATATTAATATAAAGTGTTGTTTCAAAATTTACATTAGACTCTTAATTTATTTAGGTTAACTGGAAAATATTCACTACAAGTCATGGATTTTGAAATCCCATAACCTGGGCTTCTAACTTTGACTTTCCCCCCTTTTCCATGCAAACACCTGCCAAGCAAGATAGTAGGATGTGTTACATCCCAACCTCTTGTCTTTGAGAGGGTTAATGCCTTTCTTTCTCCTTCCTTGCTTTTACCCTCTGTTGCCTAAAAAGAACACCCAGGTTCAATGAGTGACAAATCATTACAGACCATACAGTGTAATTAAAAAGCACAGCCATTGATCAGCTATGAGCTAAACCTGAGACAAAAAAGTGAGAGACCCAGAATAGCTGGCAAAACTTCTCATTGAATCTGTCTGAAATGGAAGATGTTCTCCCTGGAGGCATGGAGCGTGGCCCATTGTGCATTTCCATTAGAGATACACACTGACTCCGAGCATGCCATTGATGTTGGCCTATTTATGAAAGGCTGTTGAAAGAGGTTTCAGAGTTAATTGAAAAGAGCTGTTTCTGAAGTAAGGTAACTTCAAACAACACAGCTCTGAAATGTGTTTTAATGGACTGGAAATCAGTGAATTTTCCATAGTGCACATGAAATGAGAATGGATGGCATCAACTGAAAGCTGTGTTGCCATTTGGTGGGATTTCTTTCATTATTGTTGTTGCTGCTATTGCTATCACTATCACTCACTATCACTATCACTATTAACACCTTTTTTAGCTATAGCTGCTCAATTGCCAGTGATAAAACATCTTTGATCTTGGTTGATTAGGGGATCATCTTCTAGGATCTGCCAAAATGTTCACTACAAGTCCTTATTCCACACATTTGTAACACAGGCTGCCTGCAGAAACTGCCAGGCTTGAGCCACGGAAAACAGAAGGAAAAGCACTTTCAGTTGTCAGGTAGAAGTAGGTTCCAAAGCCCTTCTTTACCAAGGTATGCTATGTTTAAAATGTGTTTATTCTTAACGATATTTCCATTTTAAAATTAAAGCATATGCTTAAATTCAGGCATGTGTTTACTCAGGCATTTGTTTAGTCTCTGCCTTGAGCTGAGATCTTGCACATAAGTTTGTATTTAAGTTCACGCTTAAATATAAACCTTTTCAGCAAAACATGCACCTGAATTTCATAAAGAGTAGCTGAGTATACATTTAAATCTCAGTTTGTGATTAAATACTTTTCTCAGCTGAAAACAACATACTTTAATTTTTTTTTTTTTTAAAGCTTGGCAACGTGTAATAAAAATAGGAATGACTGAGCTAAATTTATGCCTTCCTTTCAATTTTATTTTGCAAGAATTTAGGGTGAGCAAGAAGGAAAGTAACTCCTTGCCCTTGGATGAAGTGAGTTTGGACAACTCAGTGGTATTCAGGCAGAAAGGAACAAGGTCAAATTTTGAGAAAATTCCTCAGACTGGTTAATACCCAGTACACTGAAAAAACTCATAAACCCCCATGAATTGCAGGGGAAATATGAGAGCAAAGTAACTCAGGATAACACAAGCAATAATCAAACAACTTCTGACACTGAGCTTGAATGATAATGAGTATTTTACACCTCCATTCTACTCTTAATCCTCTAAGTAATTCACAAGTTCTGTTGAAAACCTCCCATGTTCCATTAAAAGAGATGACCTCACAGACATTAATTAACTTAATCTCACAAAACTCATTTAAAGTACGGAAGAGCTGTTGTCCTCATTTTTAAATAAGGAATGAAACACAAGGATAGTAATGACTTCATACAAAACCTACCAAAATCAGCAGAAATATTTAAATCACAACCTTGCACAGTGCTACCTTCACTCATTATTATTTTAAGTTTTAAGGCTGTTGGGTAAAGAAAAAAAAAAAAGTAAAAACCCTGAAACACCCTTAGGGCACAAAAAAGAGCAGTACAAGGAAAAACCAGAAAAATTACTTCAGTTTTAAATAACTAGAAAACTCATTTTTTAGGGCTGTCATGACACTTTGGCATCTGCAGTGATTTTTTGAAAATTTGTGGCTGATAATCACGGATTAACATGTGCTTAATTTATCTTTGAAGTTGCTGTGGGTAGTTACATACATAGATGAGGAATGTGCTACTTGTTCTGCAGAACAGGCCATCAAAAAGAAGGACAGGGATGAAGGCTGTGGTTGGAATCTGAATTTGAGGACAATATAACTCCTTACTTTGGTAGATAAACAGTCTGGGTTTTCTGAGGCATTGAATATTGACAAGAGAAATTTATTTTTTCTGTCACTCCAACATCTATACATGGAGTATAAAGATTCTTTCTGGAATAGAGAGACAATGAAACTGGGAGGACTAACAACCAACATGGTTGTCTAATGCAGAGGAGATAGGAGATAATGGAAGAAAAAAGAAAAACCAGAAGGGAAAACATGAATTTCAGTGTCCAATACACATACTTTAAAATTAAGAATAAATCCTGCTGGGAAAGCAGGATTCAGAACCTGAGAACTGAGGCAGATTTGAGCTGAAATTTGAGTTGTCAAAAGTATTCATTTGAGAAAAGGGGCATTTGGGTCATTCAGATGTGGAGCTTAAACTTGCATTTCCCCTCTTCAGGAGAAGTGTTCTAACCACTAAAAAAAAACGTGGAATTGTTTCCTGATGTTTCAGTCAAAGCCAACTGTTGAGTATCCAAAATTTCACAGTTGTGAGTCCAGAGGGTGAGGAATAAAAGAACTTAACTTGAGCATCTGTAGGTGAGCACATCCTTATTCTACCTCCTTCTTCTGGAATATTTTGGATTAGATTAATCTGGCCAAACATACAGTTTTAGTTTAATTGTCATCTGGAAGTGAGTTTTCCTCTCATATAAAGGCAGATGAGGAGGACAAACGCAAGTGTAAAGCATTTTAGTGTAGGCTCTCAGGGTTTGATTCGGCTGCCCAAATATGGGCACTTAGTGTCATTCCAGATGATAAATGAGGATCCTCCATGCTCTGGTGATGCTGAATATATGATATTCAACTTCCATAGAGTTCTGGAGAGGAAATCGTGATTAAGTTCCTCTGCAAAGTAACTCTTCACCTTAGAAAATTGTCTGTCATAGCTGTACCTTTTCCAGTGAGATTGTGTTTGCATGGAATTTTGATTTCACCATTTTGTTTCTTTTCTGGATTCTCTGAATATTGTTGAGATATGATGCTTGTGCTATAAGCAAGAAGAAAAACAAAACATTAAATGGTGAATTAGAATTACCCTAGAATTATATGGTAATATTTGCTGTACTAAATTTCTGTGGTAACTTTTGCAGACAGGTCTGTTGATTTCTCTTGGAACAAATTAATTATAAGCAGCCCAGATACAATCCAGATAAACATACAAGACTCATCCTCCTTGGGTAATAACACTTGTCACACATTTAGTAAATAAGAGGATGATAGAATGCAGTTTTGGGATCATAGAATCATGGAATGGTTTGGGTTGGAAGCGACCTTAAAGGACATCCAATTCCAAGTCCCTGCCATGGGCAGAGACACCTTCCACTATCCCAGGTTGTTCCGAACCCCATCCATCCTGGCCTTGGATACTTCCAGGGATGGGGCAGCCAGAGCTTCTCTGGGTAATCTATGGTGTCACCCTTCAAGCTCCCAAAGAACAGTTCATGGCAATGACAATCTCAAGGTTGGAAACCTGGATGTTCAGCTTTATAAAGTTCTCATTAAGGTATTCAGCGTAGTGCAGGAGGTAGATGGCAGCAATTTGAGATGAACTCTGCTTTCTCAGAGTTTAATTTCAGGTAAAAATTCAGACTGAATGTCACCTAGTCATTTAATTGAATCAGAAATTAATTCCCTAGGGTCAGCTGAGATCGAAACATAAACCTGGCTATAATCAGCATAACAATGTTAGCTAAAATTATGCCTCTGAATGATAGCACCTAATAGCATTGTAGGGCAAAGTTTCCCTAAAGAGGTATTAGAAAAATATGCTGCCTTGTCTATAGCCTTTGATATTGGGCCAGCTGTTGTTTGCATATTTCAAAGTGAACTCTAAGATCATCTGATTTTCATACAAGTACCTGTCTATAACCTTCAGAGCTCATTATCCTTCTTGAGAAAACCAAAAATATTGACAAAATATTGTTCTTAAAAATATAAATGGATGGGGCTTTGAGTAGCCTGGTCTAGTGGAAGATGTCCCTGCCTGTGGCAGAGGGTTGGAACTAGATTGTGTTTCAGGTCCCTTCCAACCCAAAGCATGCCATGATTCTATGATTCTATAACGACAGAATCAAGTCTACCCTGTTGTCCCATGTTTTTTGGAAACGCATGACATTAAGTTTGTCTTCAAAAATGGTTTATTAAAAGCAGAGAGGTTGTGCTATAACAGTTCTATAACCATCATCAGGCTTTTTCACCTTCCCTTGGAACTTCTGGCCCAATACAGAGCGCAAGCCAGCAGACTGCTGATCCCTCAAAGCATCTGAACTCGTCAAATAAAGTAATTTTTAAATGGATAATTAATAACAAACAGTTGAAAAACTCTCAAAAATATTTCAAAAATAACACTTCATTGAGTTCAGGTTTAGAACATCTCAGATTTTACAGGCTTTCATAAAATCCAGAGCATAAGTCTGAAGAAACGCTATTTCCATTCTCCTTTTCCCATTCTGGGAATTCTGGGACCTGAAGAGCTGACAGATAAATCTTTTGGATCTACCATATCTCGTGAATCTTGAACTTTTGGCCAGGTCTATGAAACAGTACATCTGTCCCAACATACTCATGAGAAACTGAACAAGTGTATGGAGTTCTACCCCATGGAGTGGTACACAGTGGAGATCTGCTGCAGTGTAACTCATGTTAAACTGAGTAACTTGACTCAGCTGCCTAAACTTTGGTGCTTAGAGTTTCAGATACCATAGGGTACCCACAGCTTCCACACCCCTGTCAAGGCAAAGAGCATGGGACAGAAAGTCCTTTTTACCCTTTTGGGAGACAGTGGTGTACCTTAGGGCACCTCAGATAGCAATTGAACCTACATGTAAGAAACGTAATGGAGCAATTGAATATTTGATGAAGTGGCTTAATCTGCAAGTGAAATCTCACCTTTCTTTCCTCTTGTATTTCATAAAAATATCAAGGAAGATGTTGCTACACCATATCTACCTTCCAGTACATGAAAGGAGCCTACAGAAAATATGGAGAGACTTTCAGCACAGGCATGGAGGGACAAGGAAAGGGGGAAAGGCTTCAGACTGACAGACAGCAGGTTTAGATTGGATATTTGGAAGAACTCCTTCCATGTGAGGGTGGTGAAGCCTGGCACAGGGTGCCCAGAGAAGCTGTGGCAGCCTCATCCCTGGAAGTGTCCAAGGCCAGTTTGAACAGGGCTTGGAGAAACCTGGGATAGTGGAAGGTGTCCCTGCTGATACCAGAGGTTGGAACTGATGATCTTTAATGTTCTATTTCAACCCAGGCCATTCTATGATTCTGTGGTGTGTAATGCACCTTAATGGTTTGCTAAATAATTCTGATGTGATATTTGAGCTGACTGCACTCATGGAGTCAGACAAATTCTCATCAGTAGTTAAATTGCTTGATTTTATTTTCCCCACAGCATTTAGAAAAAAAATTATTTTTCATTTCCCATTTAATTTCAAACATCTTGGGAAAGGTAACTACGGGGTTTTGTCTTGATTATGGTTAAATTGCAAACTTTGAGGTACAGACTTTAAAGTCTGTACTAGCAGTTAGCAACCAGCAACAGTTCTGGGATGAATTTGGTTTTACAGCTCCTACTGACTGCATTGAAAACATAGTAACTATAAATAAATAAATTTGTAAAAACATTTATCAACAAGTTATATTCTTACTGATGAATAAATTGCAAATACATCTAATAATTCTATATTTTAAGCATCCTAATCAATGAATACAGCAGTTAATAGCAAACATGGTTAATGCAAGAAAACTGTTTTTTCTTTCTTTAAATAAAGATCTTAAAATTTGCCTGAAGTAAGATTTATGATATGTACATGTAAAGACATGTACTTAGCATCTGTATATGTTATGTTTGGGCATAAACTCATTTTTTTTTAACATCATATCTTTTTCCATCTGTTTTCTGAAGAAAGGAAAGACCATATGCAAAGCACGAATTTCTGTTGGTGCAAATACAGCTAAAGCCTTATTTGCACATTGCTCAGGCAAATATTTCTTTAGTGTGTCTCTGCTGAAAGATCCATTTCCAAAATGCTCAGGGATGTTCCATGCAGAGAGAGCTCTGTTCTTCAAAGGAACACCTGAGTCTGGCTCAAAACTGGTATTACAGTCATTCTTCCTTTGAGATACGAGGCTGTCAGGAGTCTCAGCTGTGACCTTTCTTCACCAGACATTTCCAATTCTGATGGTATTTTAGATGTTTCACTTGAGATAAACCGTCATCTGTTATCTTTCCCTATTGGCAAGAGAGATGGTCAAGGTGATTAGGAGCTCTGAGCAACCTGGTCTAGTGGAAGGTACTCCTGCCTATGGCAGGAGGATTGGAACAAGAGATTTAAGGTCCTTTCCCACCCAAACCATTCCTTAACTCTATGAATAATCATTTGAAAAATGATTGTCCATTTAGAAACCAGGAATGCTGTGAATTGAGAAGTGTACCTGAAGTAGGGTAAAGGACATATCAATACATACTACAGATTAAACCATATAAATCAAAACAAAAGTTCTTCTGTTATTACAGAAAAATGACTGTTAGCTATTGCAGAATTTGGGGGAGAAAGTGCAATATTTTGAAGAATCTTAACACCAGGAAAGGGTAGAATATATATATATAAATCAGCTTCATAAATAATGCTTGCTTTTCTATTGTGTGTATGCCTTTAGGTTTCAATTCACTGGTGCACATTCTGTTATACAAATAGAAATACTAATGAGAGTGTTTGCCTCTGACTAACTGCAATTTTCCTTCAGCTGTTGAATTTCTGTGAAATTATCCATTGCTTTATCCTCTAGCTCAAAGTATTAATCACAATTCCTTTCAGAACAACTGCCAAGTTTATCAGTGCTCCTGTTTCAGAGCAGTAGGTTCACAATAAATTACTCCCCTTCTCCATCAATCAAGCCTTCTCGTTTTGAAGTCAGGGTGGGAAAGTTGGCTGAATTAAATAAGAGCAATATGTTAAATGTAGCTTTCCCCCTACAAGCTCACTCTCAGAAACACACCCTAACTACTGCTTTCTTTTATCTTTTACTTAAAGACTCAAACAAGACAGGAGTTCAGACACAGCTAACTACAAATGTTCCTTTTCTCTTTTCCTTTTCTTTCTTTTCTTTTCTTTTCTTTTCTTTTCTTTTCTTTTCTTTTCTTTTCTTTTCTTTTCTTTTCTTTTTTCTTTTCTTTTCTTTTTTCTTTTCTTTTCTTTTCTTTTTCCATTCCCTTCCCTTCCCTCTCCTTTCTTTCTTTAAAACTGATAACTGTCTTGATGGAAAGTTTCTATATATAACCAGGGAGAAAAGAGCAATTAAGGCAGAGACAAAAGGTTCTCATCTAATGTAAATTGGCCTAATTCCACTTACCTTGCCAGAAATCATCTCCTTTCCTCTTCATGTAGTTTAATCTAAATCTGGTACTAATGCAAAATAAAAGTGTATTTAAGATGGTTGACAGCTCAGGTACTTACAGTTCAGGGACAGAATAGTTATGGGGAATAAAATGAGCAATTTATATTAAAAAAATGGCATCTATATTTTCATCTAAAGTAAGATCCAAATATAGAGTCCATTTTGAGAAAATGTTTATATCCCCACAAAACTACCTGGTCAGTCTATTCTGACTTATTTTCACATAAACACTCCTGAGACATCCAAACAAGACAATGTACAACTCAAAATCCAGTTATACAGG
Organism: Corvus kubaryi; assembly: GCF_017639235.1. Lineage (NCBI taxonomy): Eukaryota > Metazoa > Chordata > Aves > Passeriformes > Corvidae > Corvus > Corvus kubaryi. The sequence continues at coordinate 143,462 of NW_024581599.1, forward strand.
ATACTCAAGTTCCCACTGGACTTCTTTGCTTGGATGCTCTCACTGAGATGGTCAAACAATAACACGCAGTCTTTGACCTGCATGACAAATGAAAATTCAAATGAGACTGAGTTGGGAGTCTTTAGTAACTCAAGGCTGGTTAAACTTAGACATAACGTGTTCAAACAAGGATTATACTCTGACTGGAACAGGAGGGATCACCATGCAACTTATGGCTTTGCCACAGGCCGCTGACTAGACCTTTAACAAGTTAACTCTCCCCTTGGGTAACTCTCTGTGGGGTATCCCAAAGCCAAACTGAACCCCTGATTCTCAGTCCTGAGAGGTGCCAAGCCTGAAAGCATTTTATGCTGCATTAGAAACAGAAGTGCAGGAATTCCCAAATCTCTGATCCACCAACTTAATTCCAGCACTTTATAGGAGTACAGAAATAGAAGGAAGTATCAGGTCTAGCAGATCTATGTCATATCCCTCTCGTCAACCTGTCAAGTCCCATCATAGAAACAGAGACTTTTTCTCATATTTTCCTCACAGAAGTTCCACATGGGGTTAGGTGGGATATATTGGGAAGAAATCTCTGACTGTGAAGGTGGTGAGGAGGTGGCACAGGTTGCTCAGAGCAGCTGTGACTGCCCCATCCCCCAGTTGTAGAATCATGTAGGTTGTAAGGGGCCCTCAAGATCATGTCACTCCAACTCCCTGCCATGGGCAGGGACAGCTTCCACTAGACCAGGTTGCTCCAAGCCCCATCCAACCTGGCCTTGAACACTTCCATCCATGGGACATCCATTTGCTTCTCTCCTGGTTGCATTGGTACAACTCTCAGACAGGCTCTTCCCATATCCATGAGTAGCCATTCTTTTATGTTTGAATATAACAGAGAAAGAGTTGGCTCTTGACAAAAAACATACGAAAAGTGAATTTTACATAGCTGAAACAGTTGAGTGCTCTGAATGCCTACACACAGCCTGTCCTGCAGCCTCTGAAACACCACAGCCTATTTCAGGCATGTGTTTCTTTGTTCTAAAAGAACTTGACAATCTTGAAGGACATTTCCAAGAAGGAAAGGACCTTCATTATAAGTTAAAATGCTAGTAGGCAGGAGATGTGTTTTCTGGAGGAGGTAACTGGCACCTTTTTTATATTTCCTGACAATTTGACCTTAAATTGAAAAGGACTTGAAATCATATTTAGGAAAAGCTATTGCAAAAAAACAAAAGTCAGACTTACATCTTGTTCAGAATAATAACAGCATCTAGCTCCTATGGAATATTCTTTGGCATTTCATCTGGAAAGCTTTTATTGAAATAGCAAGTGCCTTCCCTCCACTTTACAAAGGTAGAACTTAACTGAACATGAGAAAAGAGGAGATAAAAGATGAGATGCACAAGAATATTTAACAAATAAGTAGCACATCCATAATGTGGTATGTTGACCTTGGATGGCTCCTGAGCAGCCTGGGATAGTGGAAGGTGTCCCTGCCCATGGCAGGGGATTGGAATGAGATGAGATGAGCTTTAAGGTCCCTTCTAACCCATACTAATTTAGATTCTATGATTCCATACACAGGACAGAGGGAAAAATATGATAGAAAAGCACATCTATCAAGATAAAAACAGGAAGAACTCTCACCAATCACCTTCACAGATGAAACAGGCTCAAATTGAGAAAGATTAATTTAATTTATTGCCAATGGATTACACAGTAGAACTAAAAAAAAAAACCTTAAAACACCTTCCCTCCCACCCCTTCCTTATACCCACACTTAACTTCATGACATCCCACAGAATGATAAATTCCCCTGGAAAGATAAATCAGAAGAAACAGAGACTGGCAGATTATTTTGGGTTGGAAAAGGCCTTAAAGATCACCTTGTTCCACCCTTGTGTCAGGCAGAATCACCTTCCACGATCCCAGGTTGCTCCAAGCCCCCTCCAGCCTGGCCTAGAACACTGCCAGGGACGGGGCAGCCACAGCTTCTCTGGGCACCCTGTGCCATGGTCTTACCACCCTCACGAGGAAAAATTTCTTCCTAACATGTAATTTAAATCCCTTATAGTTTGAAATGGTAACCCCTTGTTCTGTCACTGTCTGACTGTCCCTCTCTCTTATAAACCCCCCATTTTATAAGCCCCCCATCCTTACTGGAATGCCAAAATGAGGTCTCCCCAAAACCTCTTCTCCAAGCTGAACAATCCTGGTCTGAATCCTTGTGACAATCACACACTTTGTTTAGTGGCAAGAATTCCATTTGGCTTCTGTTCCGCAATGGCATTTTTCTCATCTTTCTCCCCAGTCTGCATCTAACTCACAAAATTACCTGTTCCAGTTGATACTCATTAAATTCAACCCACAATAAAATCATTCAAGTTGCTAATTCACCTCTGAACTTTTTGGAGCTGGACATTAAAGCCTAGTAGCTGCCTATCACACACCACTCTTACAGATTTCCCTCAGTGCAATCAATTTCCACCTCTGCTGTGCTGGTTGTTTCTGCAATAGTCACTTTTTTGTCATTTTCTATAAAGTGCAAATGCTACAGGCCCTTCAGACACTGTCTGCTTTACACACACAGTGAACCCACCTTTAAAAATGTTTCTCATAAATCTTTTCTGTCACCTCTGCTTTGCTAACATTAAATTGAAAAGAGGGGGAAGGGGAAGGAAAAGATCCTCTAAAATAGTATTCTGGGTTTTGCTTTATAACAATTTATTATTTTTTTATTATTTTCCTTTATTTTATTTTTAACCATAAACTCTCTTTTTTTACGTTGAAAAGCCATGTTATTATTTCCTGGAGGTTTACACTCAAAACCTCAGATTGTCAGTTCATTTAATGTCACTTTACTTTATGCTTGATGCCAGCTTTAAGGCGTAGCAAGAATTGACAATGCAATCCTTTCACAGCATCAGCTGACTGTGTTTTCTTTGACAGCAAGATTTCAAATCAAGGATTTAATAAACTAGTAGCTCTTCCAGTTAGCGGTGAAATGTTCTTTCAATTCCACCACTTAAAGAACATCAAACAGACCTCAGCTATACAGCAGAGATTACAGCTAAACCAGAAATGCAGCTGATTTGCATTCACAGGATCACCAGAGTTTGACTGTTAGAGAGGGAAGAGATGAAGAAATGTAATTTTGCTTAAAGTCAATGTGCATGTGAGTGTGTAGATGTCTGTAAGCAGACTACACGTACAGAGGCACAGAAAGAAAGGACAAGAGACTGGAGATGATGCATTCAGTGGTTAAGTTACTCATTTGTGAGCGTGTTCAGTAGGTGAAAGGCAGCCTCAAGGAGCTCACACGCTGAGTGAGCTGGGAAAAGGTGTTACTGTCTCTCAGACTGGTGGCATTGACTCCAGACCCTTCCCTGCTGACGTTAACACTAAATTCTGCTGAGCTGCAATCCTTTACACCATTTTCCTATCACTGACTGACTTATCTCCAGTCCCAGCTTCCCACATCACACTTTTGAGTTTGGCCCAATGTTCACACACCCAGAGGGCAGGAAATGTAGAAACCTCTACCTGTGAAGCCTGAGGGACCTTTAAAGTATTCAACGAAAACCATCTTGTGTGTGTGCCTTTCTCTCCCCACAGGGACGTGTGGTCAGAGTTCCACTGACAAAGGTGATGAGGAAGAAGTGCAAGGGAGGGAGAAGAGCAGGAATTTTTCATGCTAATCCACAGCCACAATGTTGAGTTTCAGGTGTAAAGACATTGATAATGTAACAGCCCAGGGATGCACTCCTCCACCTGGGACAGTTGGATCGAGCTGGTGTTCAAGGCTATTCCATAAAACAGGGCAGGTCTGAGGAAGACCAGAGAAGCTGTGGATGCCCTATCCCTGGAAGTGTTCAAGACCAGGTTGAACGGGGCTCTGAGACACCTGGTCTAGTGGAAGGTGGCCCTGCCCATGGCAGGGGGTTGGAACGAGGTCATCTTGAAGATCCTTTCCAACCCAAACTTCTCCATGAGTCCCAGAAAGGGGTGTTTATAGGCCATGCTTATTTGTACACTCATTTAGGGATCTACTCTGTAGTCAGGGGTGGTTTTAAATTCCTGAGATGACTTAACAGATCAAATGTGTTGTCACTAAAAATTCCTGGAAAGCAGAGTATTTCTGAGGTCTGTTTGAGCTCCTTATTCCCTGAGCCCTTATTATTTCTTACAGAAGAACTGGTGACGATGACTCTTGCATTGAGTTAGCTTTTTCATCTTTCTACTTCCAGCCAGCAAGTCCAAACCAAGCAGCATGGTGTGGACTCCTCTCAGGGAGAATTTTTATTCCTCCACCATTACCTTTCCATTTCTGCTTCATCTCACAACTTATCTAAGTTGTGTTCACCCACCTTTGCTCAAGAGGAATGTATCTTGAAAGCAAACACCTTAATTGATGTTACTTAACTGAACCTACAGGCCTATACACATAACAATGCTCACCAAAATTAATCTGAATTAGCTCTTTTAAGTGGATTAATTAAACTACATTAAACTCAAATGTGGACACCCTTGTTCAAAATTAAAGAGGCTTAATTCAATTTAACTGAATTAACTTTCAAAGTAAATTAAGCCAAATTGAATTATAGCCATTCCAGTCCACACAGGGATTTAGATTTATATGTCGAGGGCTGCCATCACATCAGTTGAGCAAACAGCTGCAAAGAGTTGCTGACATCTCTCAGGTTTTTGTTGCCACCTTGTTACTAGAAGTTACCAATCCTACTAGATCTTCTGGACTAAAATCAACAGAACAGAAGTTATGAGTGTAATTATCCCCTGAGGTTTGGTCAGATGCCTTTGAAACCTTTCTTCATTAGCACCAGACTGCAAACAAGCAGTGGAGACAGCTGGATATGTACTCCACCAGCCCTGCAAGGGAGGTGATTACATCTGATGGGGGAGCAGGATGGAAAACCAAAGTGGTAATATCTTAGATCAACCCTACATTTCCCAAAACTAACCCTTGGGAACCCTTGAACATCTCAGAATAACTCTTCAGAGAGTTTCTCAAAATGGTTACGTAATAAAAGGATATTACAGAAATATTTTCCCATTGTTTTTGGAAGTTTGCTTCTCTTTAGAGGTGGTTCTCTAGAATTAAGGTCTTTATGGCTGTAATCAAATCAATGCTGATTAAAACCAGGGAAAATCTAAACAAAGAAAACAGATTAATTAATCAATTTTTCTTACATAGCCTATAATAAAAATTCTAGAATTTTTACTTTATTATTAAGACATACACTTATTTTTCTTATTCCCTGTCTTCAGAGAATTCCCCCTTGCTTTGCCAGGATAGCTCTTGTCTGTGTGAATCCATTTCAAAGAGGTCATTTATAAATTCCAAGTCATCTCTCTCCAGCTTGCCTGCAATAAGAGGGAAGGAATGTGAGCAGCCAGCATCATACCCAGCCAGATATCTGCACTGGATTGGAATGCACAGGTCTTGTAGGAAATGGGGAAAAGTCATTTAGATATATTTTGTAGAAAATTTCTATTTAATAAATAGTCACCCTTTCTTGTTTTATTTACCTGGTTCAGATTTTGCCTATCACAGACCAGGTTGTTTGGTTACACTAAATTTTGAATAAGCCCTTTACTGAAAACCTGTTTTTGATGGATTGGAGGTTTATTTCATAGAATCATAAGGGTTACTCAAAGTCTCATCCACCTGAACACTTCCAGTGATGGGACACCCAGCCCTTTTCTGAGCAACCTGTGCCAGTGCCCAGGTACCCTCACAATATCAATTGGTTCCTGATGTTCAGATAAATGTCCTGTGTTTCCCTGTGTGCTCATGATCTCTGGTCCTGGCACTGCCACCGGGCACAGATCCTGTCTCAGTCCCCTTTGCACCCTCCCTTCAGGTACAAAAATAATTTTTGTAGTAGGAGAGATTACAAAGGCTCATTTTCAGGGTGGAATTAATTTCTTTTAAATCTTTGCTGTTAAAAAGCCATGCTTAGGCCAATGAATTCAGATCAGCACCTCCATAAAGCCATTTAGTCCATCTTAGGGCTGTCCATGAGAGCCAGATGGCACCTACCTCTTTCTGCTGACTTCCAGAGCACATCTAAGCAATTATCTTAGGTTGGACTCTTAACTTCTCCCTGGTTAAAATTACGTAAGATCCTATCAGTTCCAGTGCCCAACCACCCTCTGGGGAAGAACCTTTTCCTAATATCCACCCCAAACCTCCCCTGGCACAGCTTCATACCCTTCCAGCATTTGGCTGACATCCATAACAGAAACTGAAAGTATCACCAGCATTTGTGTAATTTAAATGCTCTGTAATTGCAGCTCATTGTAGGTCATGCAGTGATGTTGCTATTTCCTGTCTGAATATTTGATGCAAATAACCAACAGCTCCAAAAAGACAGATATTGCAGCTAGAGATCATTTCAAAATTCACCAGCCCTCAATATTAGACCACTGTAAGTTTAAACTCATTTTTGAGGCTTGTCCCAGTAAATACTCAAGTATTCAGGTTCTTGTGAGAAAAGGTACAAAGAGGAGATGTGTGACTTCACTTAGGCTATTTATTATTTTTTTTTTTTTTAATTCAAATGGATGCTTTCAAGGGAGAAAGGAGAGACGTGTTTCTTTCTAAACACTGATCACAAAGGCATAGAAATTAAAGGCAAAAACCAAACTCCATTTAGGCAGAAGTGTAATTCTGTTAAAAGTCAAGTCCTTAACAAGTTTCTGTTTCCTTCAATAAGTGAAACATTGCGCAATGGGTAGCTCTGAGACAAGAAATTAACAGTTCTTTTCTCCTCTGCAGTAAATTGGAACTATTTTCTCCCAGCCTGTTTGAACTCAGTTTCATTGCACCACAAGTTGACTTAGGGAGTGAACCAAAACCCATTTGTGTCATCAGGGCTAAGATTTGCATCTCTTCACTTTAGACAGGGAGAAGTCAGACACCTCATCTGAGCTCCTTACCCCAGGCTCCTGTCAGAGTCAATGGAGGGAAACCTTCTGAGACAGATTCATTCTATTTATCTCAGGATACATGAATCACCTTAAAAGGAACTTGTTGCTCTTCTCTGACTATAAACTGAGCCATAGGGTGGCAGATTCAGGTTTAAGCAACTTGCTTGCAGTTATTTAACTTAGGGCACCTGCATTTCACCCTGGGAAGCTTATATTTTGTTTCTCCAAGCTGCAGACCTGATTTCATGTACCTCCAGTAGCTCCAAATATCCTTTGCAAGCCATTTCAGGTGTGGAAACACAGTCCTTGTCTGTATACTGAAATATAAAGAATATATTATACAGTTTTGTTATCAAAATCACAACTGTTTACAAGTAAAACATCTTCTAGACCCAAGAATTAAACTTGATTTCTGTATTTGCCTACCTTCACTTTGTTTCTTCTCATTCACTCACTCTTCTGAATGTGATCTCGTACTTTCTCCAACTTCTGGGTGTTTGGGCAAGCTGTTGCCTGCACTGGTGGGCCAGCAGGCTGCTTTCTCCTTGGAATAAGCAAAGAAGGGATTTAAATTCTCTTTCCCATGGTGAGGGCACTGTTGGTTATCTTTCCTTTCCCCAGCTGCCAGCTTCCACAAAACTTGTCAGGACATCATATCTCTGAGACATTTATTCCTCTCAGTCAAATGTGCTCAAAATTAGCCCATGTGTTTGAAAATGAGTCGAGGGAGAAGAAGAAGATCTGAACATACTATTGGGCAGCATATATTCCCCTAAAATTAGGTTGATCATATGCTTCCTCTCCACTGTGAAATCTGGTAAAAGTTCTAGAATAGGTGTACTTACAAAGGCAAGACATACGTTATTTTTGGTACAGTTCTCCTCTTTTTGATGCAATTCCTTTCTTTGAGGAATACAGAATCTACACCAACATATATCAGCTAAAACAAAGAAACAATTATTTTTTTCTTGGTATACTGGCAAAATTACTCGCTCAGATGTTCCAGTTTCTCTTCAGCCCTATTCTGCAGGACAGATATCTTCACATATTTACTTTTTACCCACTGGGCTTGCTTTTTTTTTTCCTCCCCTCCCTGGGAATGCCTCAGTTTGTTATGCCCTGAAACACAAAGCATTAACAGCCTTTTAGAGAGTGCCAACACATGGTGGAGGTAGCTACCTGCTCTGTTTTCCATAAAATGGGTGTTAATAGGCTCTAGAGGGGTCCCTCAGTAAAGACACGGAGGAGTTTAAGCATTTATTGACTGGTTTGTATCTCGTAGAAATATTCGAAGTGGAACACAGGAGATGTAGAGAAAAGCCACACAAATGAGAAGCTACTAATGAAGTGTTTTTACAGTTGGGGTTCAATGTGTGAGCTTGTAAAAGCTGATTAACTACTATTGTGTTTTCATCTAACTGGTTTGATAATTTGTTGGTTAAATGGCTCAGCTGAGAAACCAGTGAGTGTCCTTGGAAACATGCTGGTGCAAGAGTTAAAGCCTCAGAACCACACGGAGGGGGCAGGTTTATGTTGTGGATCCATGATACCCTTCTCTTTTAATAGGTGAAAGAAAGAAGTGTCTCAAAAGTCATATTTTGCTTCTACAGTTTTCCCTTTGAGCCTATTCCAATCATTAAAATTTAAATCCTCTTTAATTTCTCTTTTTCATAATAAAGGCAATTAAGTTGCTTTTACATTGATTGTCTTCTTTTTCTTCTTTCATTCTTAAATATTTCTTTTTCTCTTTCGCTTTCTTTCTCTCTATCTCTCTTTTTCTTCCCCCTCCATTTAATGAATGCTTAGAAGAGAATATTCTGGGCTGGATTAACAATTAACTCAAAACAGTTAACTATCACATTAGTGCAGCAGCAATATAATACAGGAGGCTTGATAAAAGTAGGTTGGAAAAACTGCAAACATCACTTTTCAAAAGAATTACTGGGAATCTGATGTAGGGGGTGGCTAGAAGATGTGGAAGTTTACTTTTCTTTTATGCTCTGTTTATCTAAAATCTGCCCTCATTCTGAATTCAAATCTTGCCACTTTAAGTTTGTAAAACCTGTTATTTAACATAAGAACTGAGAATTTTGAGGATTTGCTGCACAAATATCTGTCTGAGTCAATAGATCCCTGCAAATCCTACTGATTTTAGTCTGGTGATGGATTTGACTGTCAGTAAATCTGAGTTAGATCTTGGGGTAAATTACTCATCATGAGTTAAATTAGTCATCATGAACAACAACGCTGTTTCTCAGACATCTCAAAAAAGACTCTGCAAATGGATTGAGTGTCATAAAATCATCTCTAGCAAGCTGAACAGACCAGACTCTTAAAAGATGGGCTGATTGAAAATTCTGAATCAAGAAATCAGTGTGAAAAGGGGGCCCGGGGCCCGGGGGACCGCGGTCTTTACAGAAAAAAAAAACAAGTAGCAAAAGCAACCCTCCCATGATAATTTGACTCCAAAAATGCCTAAGGGGCCCTGTTGGGGGTTGCAGCTTCTGGTTTTTATGTCTTCCTCCAGCAGGATTTGGATTTCCCAGTCACATTGAATCTCTCTTGGTGCTCTAAGATGTGGGACTCCAGGACCTACCCACTGCCCCTTCCTTTGAGAGAAGAGCCTCTGTTCCACAGGTCATACAGACCGCAAAGACAGACAGAATCCCGTGAGGCACTACAACAATGTTTCTCAGTTGAAATAAGCTGATTTTCATCCAGGTTTTGACTGATAGTCTAAATAATTAACTTTATTTTTTTTCCATTTTCCAGTCAATTCTACTAAGAAAAGAAATATCCCAGAAAAAGTCACACGGCCATAGATAGTGCTAAACATATCAATTCACTTTTCAGGTGTAGTTCTTAAAAACAGGGGGTGATTCCCCCATTTAGAGGAAGCAGATTCACAGTCACTACTTAAGTTTTATTCTCCCCTTTTTTTCCACCAAAGGAAAAGAAAGTTAACAATTAAACCAACAAAATAATTGAACTATTTTGTTTGTAATGGATGTCTGGAGGGCTATAGTTCAACATTCTACTCAAACGAGGGTGAACTTCAACACTTCATGAAGATGACCAAGGTTTTGTCCAGTTTGGTTTTCATATATCTAAAGGTGTAGTTCTACTGCCTGATAACTCTCTCTTTAAATTATTATTTTTTTTAATAATTGCATTTATTGTAATGTTAGCCTTCTGTCTTGTCTTTGTGCCTCTCAGGTGCCTCTTGCCTGGTGCCACCATCTCTGCAAACTCCCCTTAGAAGCCTGAAGACAGCACTTAGATTTCCTGTTGTCCTTCCCTTCTCAAGGTGGAAGAGACCTAATCCCTTCAGCCTCCCACAAGATGTGCTTTACTCTCCAGCTCCCTTAAAACCCTCCACTGGACACACTCCAGTTTCACAATATAGGGCTTCCCATAAGCAAACACTGGGGAATAATCACTTCATCCAGTCTGCTGTTGCATTTTTCTTAATGTACCCAGTACGAAGTTGGCCTCCATCACTGTAAGGCTGCATTGATCACTCATCTTTGGCTTGTTGTTCATCAAGCATCTCTTGCCACAAAACTGCCACAAAGTTGTTAAATTCCCAGCCTATGGAATTTCATGAAATCTCTTTGTCCTAAGTGCAGATTTCTGATTGTGTGTTTGTTTAATTTCTGAAAGTCCTTGGCAGATCATCCCTCCAGCTTAATTCCTTCTCAGTGTCAGTCCTGTTCTCCAGAAGAGAGAGGAGCTGGGCCTGTTCAGTCTAGAGAAGGGAAGACTGAGAGGGGATCTCATTAATGCTTATAAATATCTCCAAGGTGGGTGCTGAGAGGATGGTGCCAGACTCTGTTCAGTGGTGCCCATGAAGGGCAAGGAGCAATGGCCATAAACTAAAATATATCAAGTTCCATTTAAATGTGAAGAAGAAATTCTTTATATTGAGGGTTACAGAGCACTGGAGCAGCTGCCCAGGGAGGTTGTGGAGTTCTCTCTGGAGATATTCCAAACCTACCTGGATGCATTCCTGTGTCACCTGCTCCAGATGACCCTGCCTTGGCAGGGGAGTTGGACTGGATGTTCTCCAGAGTTCCTTTCCAACCCTAAAAATTCTGTGATTCTGTGATTTGAGTATGGGTTCTCTGAACTGAATTATCACATCATTTTCTGTTGTACAATAATTGAAAAAACATATCAAGAATGAAAAGGACCCCAGAGAACGAGAAAAACACAAACACACTTTTATGTATTTTGAAGCACAGAGAAAATGAATCAGAGTGTGAGAAAACTGAGCAAGCGGAGAAAGACATAACAAGACTGACTGTAAGTTAAAGACAGATAAATGGAAATCAAAAAGCAGTCATGACTTTTGAGCACCAAAATAAACAACCAAGACAACCCATGGAGCCTCCAGTTCCTGATGTCTTCAGATTAGGTCCAATTGTCTCTCAATGTGGACTAATCCAGCCAAATACAAATTACTGGTATTGACACAGGGAAAAGTAGACAAAATGCAATGTCCTGTTTTTAAAACAGGAGGAGAAACTGAATTATCTAATGGACTCTTCCAGGTTAAAGCTTTTGAATTTATGAATAATGTCTGGGACAAATCTGTTACTGAAATAATACAGATGTCTGTAATGACCCCTGCTTATTCTACTGCGTAGCTGCTTTTCTTGCCAAATGTAACCACTTAATGTTTCCAGAAAAAAGGACACTGAGGTACGCATCATTCCAGGAATTTTTTGTTCCAACAAGACTGATAATATAAACATTGCATTCAATTCTAGAAGATAGATGTGGACACATGCAGGGCAGACTGACAGACATCATTCTTACACTTTATATCTACTTTTGTTTCCTGTATACAAATATAAATTTCTCTGAGGCCTGGAGCTCCTCTGCTCTGGAGCCAGGCTGGGAGAGCTGGGGGTGTTCACCTGGAGAAGAAAAGGATCCAGGGAGACCTTAGACCTCCTTCCAGTGCCTAAAGGGACTCCAGGAGAGCTGGAGAGGGACTTGGGACAAGGGTCTGGAGAGATAGGACAAGAGGAAATGGTTTTAAAGCAAAGGAGGGCAGATTTATATTGGATATTAGGAAGAAATTCTTTCCTGTGAGGGTGGGGAGGCCCTGGCACAGGGTGCCCAGAGAAGCTGTGGCTGCTACATCCCTGGCAGTGTCCAAGGCCAGGTTGGACGGGGCTTGGAGCAACCTGGGATCGTGGAAGATGTCCCTGCCCATGGCAGGGTGTGGAAATCGATGATCTTTAAGGTCCCTTCTAACACAAACCGTTCTGGGACTCTGATTAACCAGACAGCAACCTATAGTGAATTTTTACATCCAACCCAATATTTAGTGTTTTAACTGAAGAGTAGTTGTACAGGAATGGAAACAATCTCTTTTTAGAGTTTCTGGACTAATTCCACCTTGCTCCTTTGTGGTGCAGATGATTTTTCTTAAACTTTATCTATATGAAATATTGTTTCAACTGGAAAAAAAAAATCTAATTTTACAGTTCAAATGCATTGTTCTATTTTTTGCCTGAAATCCTTCCTGGCAGAAGGATTTCTCCCAAGGATTTCACCCAATATTGTCACAGAACCTTCCAATTTTTCAGGATAGCATTAGGACATTATTGCCCCAGTATTGTGTTCTAGAAGAGAAACTCAGTGCCCCTAAAAAAATAGAGGAGCCAGCTACTTGTGTCTTGTGCTTGTGTGAGGGTTACCGTAAATATAATGAATAATTCCTGCTTCCATAGAAATTAATTTTAAAAAAAAGTTCCTGAAACATGCACTGCCACCAGACAATCAAGAGTGAGAAAGAGAGAGAGACGGGAAGAGAGAAAAAGCTGGCTCCATGCAGGGCCTTTTTGCTTACAGCTATGAGACAGTGCTGCACTTTCTCCTAATAACCTTGACCTGCTTTTCCTGGCTCAGCAGTAGCATCTGTGTCACATCGGCTTAGCATCTGTTTATCAATCCAACAGCACAAACCTGATTCCTGCTCCTATTCTCGCTACTGCTCACGATATTAAAATGACTGAATTAAACCAGCAGAATTCAAGAAAAAAGAGGCTCAGAAATGAGAACAGCCCTGTAAAAAGAAAAGAAAAGGTGAAAAAAAACTAGCAGGGGAGAGGAAAGCCATATGTAGGACCTCCATTTATTTTATTTATTAGTTTATTTAATCTCAATATATTTAAAGGAGAAATTTGGAATGAATAATCACTGCTAAAATCTCTTGTGCAGAATTTGGGGCCACAAGCTCTCAAAACAGAGAAGGTAGGAATCATCTCAGACTTTTTCAAGAAAAAACATGACAAGTACTACAAGGTTATAAATTACAATCTGCCTGCAGTCTCTGCCTCCAGGTGAAAGAGCAGAACACCAGTGAATAGGATTTAGTGCAGATATTTAATAAACAGGGTGAAAGCTATTGGGAACTCCCCAGTCCTGCCCCTGAGGTTTACTTTGCCCCCTTTGATACCACTGCTTTGCTCTTTCTAGTTCTGAGATAGAACCACAGAGTCATAGAATATCCTGAATTGGAAGGGACCCACAAGGATCATGAGTCCCACTCCTGAATCCTAAAAATCACATCATATATGCCTGAGAGTATTGTCCAAACATCTCTTGAGTTCTGGCAGCCTTGGGGCCATGACCGTTCCCTGGGGAGCCTGCTCAGTGCCCAGCCACCCTCTGGGGGAAAAACCTGTGCCTGATATCCAACATAAATGTCCTGTGACACAGCTCCAGCCCTTCCCTTGGGTCCTATTTCTGGCCACCAAAGAAAGATGAGAAGACACAGAAAGCCTCAGTTAAAACTGAGGTGTCAAACAGTGCAAAATTATTATTTATTGCTTATCACTGCCGTGCTCAGATCTGAATGAAATCAGAGCCCCACTGTTCTGTGCATGCACAATGTAGTGATTATCTTCCAATTCCCTACCTTCACTGAAACTAAGGCAACAGGAAAAGGAAGGGAAAAAAAGAACCGGAGAAGTTCCCCTCTGGATCTGCTGGAAACAGCTTCGTGAATCTGGGGTATTGCAGACTTGAGTAAAGGTCTCATGAGTAACCAGTGTTTAAAGCATAAAACAGAATATTAAAACAGACATATACCAAATTAATAAAAACACACACAGTTTGTCATATCAGCACAAATAGCCACAGCTTTGGGGTTATGTCTCCTGCACAAAACCATATTTTTTTCCAGTAGCACAGAGATCACTGAGTTCATTAACGTTGCACTGGAAAGTGTTTGGGGTACTAATTTGGACAGGAATTACACACACAGACACGCTGTACCGTCCTAAATTGTTCTCTGAGAATCTCCCATACTTTACTTCCCTGACAACTCTAAGATCAAAACCTGACAGTGGTGTGGCTGGACACCAGTGGCATACAAGAGGTCCTTTTACAATTACATTTATACACATCATTATTTATCCTTCCTTCAAATGCTTTAATGGAAACTTTGGCCAACATCTACAGCAATGCAAGCTGAACTGCTCCACTAGATTTTGTCCCTACATCCATGATTTTCTGATTGTAAGTAAAAATATAAAAGTAAAATTGATGGAAAGGATTCATTGCACTTATACAAACTCCCAGCTATCAAAACCATATGAGTAGATCTCAGTGTGAGGTAAATACATGATTTACAGGCTAATTCACTGCTCAGGCCACCTCCAGTGAACTTAGATTAGTCAAGAGATGAGTCTGAAAGAGAAAACATATGTAAACAATTGTGGAACCTCCAAAGGTTTCCAAACCAGTCCAAAAGGATTCTTCCACACGGAAGCAAAGGATAAATTTATCTGGGCTATAGATCTGTGAAGGAGCAGACAGCCAATGCTGACTTTGATCCAAATTACAGTTATTCCAGAGTTATTCCTAATGTAACAGTGCACATGGATATGCTACAAACTCGAAATACGAGCCTTTTTGCCTGTTTGTTTTTAACAGCTTTTCGCTCTCTCTATGTTACTTCACCTTTTGTCTGAGAACCATGCCAGAAACTCCTAGGAAAGCACACCCAATGTCATCAAGGTTGTAAGATTTCACCTATATTTCACACAGGAAAGCTTTATCCCCCCAGGGTTACTCAGAATCTTTCCCTAGCTCATTTCTGCAAAGGCTGGGCTTGATTCGCATCAGTAGCTGTCCAGACTTCACTTCAGGATTCCACATGCCTCAGGCTGGAGACAGAAACAGCAGGAGGTGGACAACAGGTTGGGTTTGAGATCTGGCATTTATGGAAGCCTGGGTTCTATCACTACAGGATTACATTTATATATAAAATAGGATATAGCTTTAGGAAGATGATAACTGATGTCAGAAATAAAGCTAACTTTTATCCAGGAGGTTTTTTTGGAGCAGCCAAGAGGTAGTCAAAGCAAGAGCAACATCAGCAAGGAGAAGATGTGAGAAAGAATGACCTGATATATATCAAACTTTATTCCACTGTTAATAAACTCAAGTGTTTAGGCAAAGTGTGTGATAATATAAAGAGCCAGACCTTTTTTTTTATACAATATCTGTAGAAGTTTAGGTAAGGTGCCAACAGCTCCCACTGATTGCAGCACTGCACATGAATCAAAACCTCTTGTACTAAAATCTCTTTATATCTCTTGTGTATTAAAATTTCTTGTTATAGCCTGTTTAGGAAGGAGCAAGTAAACAAGGGAAGGTATTATGGGTATATAACAGTGGCTTTCTTACTGAATACATTCCTACAGGGAAGTGCATGAGGGGATGTGGTTCGCACAACAGCCTCACGTGTGTCACCTGCCTATTAGTTCTCATCTCCATCAATAGCTTATGGAATCTTTAACTAACTTATATCTGTTTGAATCAAGAGGTAGCAAGATGAGAAAGATAAGAGAAAGCTCATCTCTACCTGCCAGTCACTTAAAATATTCCCAAATCAAGCCAAATTCAGCAAATACTGTTTGAGCTGCCAGACCAGCTGAAGAATAACAAGGATCAGGTACTGGGATCAAGCTGGGGTTGCCATGTGGGAGGACAGTGGCCAGGGTAAGAACCATACATATTGCCAGGGGGCATGTGGGAAGGTAGGTCTTGGAGGTACAGGGGGACAGGTTGTGGGCTTCATTGGTTCTGTTCCGTTTGGAATGGTTTTGGTTTGGTATTTCTGAAAGTTTAGAAATTGGGGATCTCACCTAACTATTGATCATGCAAAATGTTATGGCTGTGTATGTTTATCTGTTGTCTTATGAAGTCTGGCTGAGGTATTTGAGAAAGCAGGACATGTCACAGATCAGTGACTCAAACAGTCTGATTTACTTCCTGAGCAACTATCCATAATGGGAAAAAAAAAAAAAACCAGAAGGAAATATCTTTTTAATGGGAGGCTTCAATTTGGGAGACATATGCAACCAGCAGTAAACTTCTCTTCAAATTTAAGAAAAATATAAAGATGAATTAATTATGGGCTGGCAGTTGGTCATAGCCTAGGGACCAACTGTTATTATTAGATTGTACTCCATACAGAGAGAGGACAGGACAAACTAGTAATAAATACACTTGACTCTCCAAAGTAATTCATTTCTCAAAACTGGGAAATTATAAAGAGATTTAAAAGGTAGAAAAAAAAATCAAAAAAATGAGAAGGAACATTGAGATGTTTTAAGATGAGTTTATGAAACTCTGAGACCAAGTTGTGTAAAAGTAAAACTTTGTTCAAAGGCAAAGGAAATGCACTAATTAGAAATGAGAATGCAACATGTAACAACTGGAAAGAAAGAGATCCGAACACACACAATAATATAAATTAAACATTTTAAAGTGTAGAAAATTGATAAGGGAAGCTAAAGACATCAAAGAAAATCCCATGGTTAGTAGGATTAATGACAATGAACTTAATTTTTAGGAATAATTAGGAACAAACTAAATCCTACAAATAGCATAAGACCATTTA
This sequence comes from Corvus kubaryi, assembly GCF_017639235.1. NCBI lineage: Eukaryota > Metazoa > Chordata > Aves > Passeriformes > Corvidae > Corvus > Corvus kubaryi. Next base: position 160,326 of record NW_024581599.1, read on the forward strand.
GTAATGGAAACTGCAAAACTGTTTAAACCCTACAGTGGAGGGTCAGGTCTCCATACGTTTCTGTTTATCTAATAAGGCTTGAACAATTTGCATCCTCAAAGAATTTATACACTGAGGAATGCTCTACATCCTGTAATTTTAAAAGTCATTATTAAATTAGTCTTGTGGCAGCTTTTCTAGTATTTTTTCTAGGGTCAACTTCAAAGTAATAAGTCTATCCTTCTTGTCAGTTCATTTATCTCTGTTTTTAAATATACTGATATGACACCAGCATATTTTCCTTTTCTAGAATTTCTTTGTTATGCCAATATTGTTAAAAATTACTATCAGTGATTGACTGTGTGATTCTGTGATGAGATTACAAGACCACTTGATAGACTGTAGGTAACCTAATATTTCAGAAAGCATTTAAAATTGCTACCACATATTCTAACACACACTAAAAAAAAGCCCACAAGAACTTTAAGGAAATTCCATAACAAGAAAACAAGCATTCAATGAAACAAAAAAAGACAATAAATATTAAAAAAATAGGTTTCATAAAGGAATAAGAAGTGAAAAAAAAGCTGTTTCAGATTAATTTGGTTGCTCAACAGTTCCATGATTCTGAAAATAAATATAAAATAAATACTGTTAAAATATATTAAAGTCAACATTAAAAAGCACAGAATGATAGTGCTAAGCATCTAGACAGAGCACCCTATCTCAATAAATCCAGTTCAGAAAACCTGCATATTTTAATGTGATTTCAAGATTTGTTCATTCCCTGTTAGACCTTCTCAGATGTTACCGCTGAATGCAGTGAAATGTGTAATGTTTTGTAGCACCATGGGTTTCCTAAGCTAGAAGGGGCCATTGCAGTCTGACCTCATGTATAACAGGGCTACTCCAACTATTTTGCAGCCTGTGGCCCAAATTAGGTGTCTGTCCTTGCTAAGAACAATATGAATGTACCATTCAGGAAATCTGAAACTGATCTTTGATTGCTAAACCAACAGATTAGTCAGAACCTAAAAACGAAGATTAAATAACCCAAAAGAAAAGCTGCCTTTCCACCTCTGTTAACACAGACAAGTGTCAGCTCTCCAACTCAGTCTGTAGATGGACTAGCCCCAAGTACTATAAAGTATAATGGAAATTATTCCTGTGTTTCACAGCAGTTTTTTATCAAATGGTTCTTGCATCAAATCAAAACCTTTTGTGCAATCAAAGCATGTATTTTCTTCACTAAGAGTGCTAAAATGGGATCCTACTTTACTAGTTTAGTCTTATTCTTTTAGTTACCCTTTATTTCAGTCTGGCAAAATTTTAGGTGATTTTTTTTAACTTTCCCATCAGCAACCACATTTCCCATAGGGTCAACTGGACAGTGGCAACACTTGATTTTCATCTTAGAGAGACACAGCGACAAATACACACACACAAAAAGAGAACCATTGATGAAGAATGAAAGACACAGGCCACTGATTTTACACTGTTTTCTGAACTGGCATCACCATACTTTGTTTAGGTATTACAATAAGTAGAGTATGAACTTTCAGGGATAGCTTCACAGTTCAGAACAACGCCTTTTCCAGTCTGATATTCGCCTGGTCCAAGAACAGGACAGTTATAAAAACCTTTTTTTTCTGACTCCTTGTTTGAATAGTCTCAAATGCCTCATGTCACCAAGGGCTTAACCCATTCATGGCCTAAATTAGAGTATCCCCAAATCTACCCTAATTTACCCCATTATGCTTGTACAACAAGGAACTTGTTCTAATGACAAGGAAAGTGTGATTTGAAGGAATGTCCCAAATAGTTTTATTTTACTTTCTCTTTTGACACCAAAGAGTGGTTTATCCAGGAACCACTAAGCTTGCTCTTCACCATCTGGCATTAACCCACACAGAAGAAATTCCCAAGGGGATAGTTAAGCTGGTTTTCCAACTGAAAAACAGCCTCAGCAAAGACCAACATCTGGCCAAAGAGGTGTTGAGGTCTCTGTCAGAGACCTATGCTCACTGTGCATAATAAACATGGCTCACTATTATTCTTGGTTTATTTTTTTCTGTCACTTGAGATCATAATGGGGGGAAAAAAGCAGCAGATAGGGAGGAGAAAGGAAGACAGAAATGGTGTAGTAAAACACACAAGTATTTCCAGAAACTGTAAATTTAAAATGGCATAAATTTACTTCAGAACATAAAGCAGCAACATTTTCTAAAAGACCTGGGAGTTTGTACTACAGCCAGGATTTACCGTGCATGATGCTGTTGTGTCATCTCTCACTGGCAAACTGCAGCTCACCACAAATGTTGTGAATTATTCCTAGATTTTTCATGGCTGAGATTGTCTTTAGTTCCTGACAGAACTCAGCAAATCTGTTCGTACTTTCCTGCATTTCCAATCACTCATTCTCATCTGCTACAAAGAGCACCTTATCTTGAAAAGGTTTGGGGGAACCATCCAGCCTTCACCATTTTACTTTCAATTCATAAGCAGCACTGACAGAAAACATCACATTATTTCTAAATTTTTGTTCTCCACAGCTCCTTCTGGCCTAGAAGAGACAGGGTTTATCATACTGGTAGTCTGCAGTACTTGCAGACCTGTACACAGTGAAATCCAGTTTAAATATCTTATACTTTGTGCTTATTTCCAACCAACTTAGCACTTCTACCACAATTAAGAGTGTGGAGCACATCCCAAGCTCTAAGGAAGCATTTTCTCTACCCTATTTCTTTATGTGGAAAGGTCTGTTTGTTCAAATAATTTGCTCCTCAGTGTCTTTTCCAGTCTCTTTTTGATGAGCAACTTCTAACTTATTGTAACCTTCCAACAAAAACAATTTTCCAGGTAGCTCTTTTCCTGCCAGCTCAGCTTTCTGCATAATTGTTTATTAGGAATACATTTATCATCTCCAAAACCTAAAACAAGATTTATTTTCCCTATCATTCATTTTTCCTTTTTTGTTTTCTGACACCTTTCCAGCCCTTTAACTTTCACAGCCATTCTCCACCTTTGATTAGCACAAGGCTGCCAGAACCATCTCATTCCTTGCCCATGACCTGCTGCACTGCTTTTTCCCCAGTCCTTCCACCTGACTCCCTTGATTTCATCTTAAGTCAGATTATTTCTACAGTGTAATGCCAGAAAAGTGAAAAATCCTATTTTAGTATCACCTTGACTTTCTTTTGTACCTTGAGCTTGATTCCAGAAACCCTGCCAGTCTCCCAACACTCCCTCAAAAAAGTTCCTGTCATTTTTTCATCAGCCTTTTACTTGTGAAGAAATCTTATATGTCTCTAATGTCCTTTACTATCTGTATCCTCTATTACCCATTTTCAGTATGTTTAAATAGGCTTGTACATTTTTTTTGCATTATTACTGGGTTTTGTTATTTCTAACATGAGAAGAACATGTACAAAAACAGGTTTTTTTTCCTTTTTTTTCCCTTAACAACCTCATACTTGGCCAATATGTGGGGTTTTGGTTTTCCCCTAATGGGGTATTTATTCCTCCGAGACACTGGTCAGCCAGGAGAATATTTATGTGGTAATAAAAAACTTTAACAGAGGGTTGTTTAGATCTAATAGTCTCAGGTATTTCAACACATCTTTGCTTGTCATGTGTCATGCTGAATTACATCGTGGCCTTCATGTGCAGCTACCCATAATGTAACCTGTGTAATATAGTTTGAAATGTAATGTACTGGGAAGGGGGCTTAAAGGGAAAAACCACTTTTTGTGCTGGATAAAAGCTGTGGAGTCAGAAAGAAAGCAGCTTCAGTCTGTTGGGTGACTGGAAAAAATTAAATGATAGCTCAGCAAAAAGCTTGCAAAGAAATCTGCAATAGTAGATTAAATGATACCTGTAACACATTACATCAACATTAATAACTTCCACTAATATTTTTCCATTTTACAGCACAGATCATTTTTTGTCTGAGTCATCCAATGACTACTAAATGTTAATTCATGCCTGGCAGATTCTAAATGGCTTATAATTAAACACAAATGCAGAAAGGTAAATAAACATTCTCAGAGGATAAATGGCTGGCTGGGACACGGGCAGAGCCATGAAGAGGAACCAGGTGTCCTGATTCTCAGGACTGAGCTTTAGCCTTTTGGTAACATCTTGTGCCTCCAATCATGCGTTTTACTGATATATCCTGGCTTCAGAAAGGATTTACTTCTTTACTGAATAGTCTGTGTGTATCATGGAGGAAAAGCAAGAGAGGGTACAACAGATTTCCATTTGAGGTAAAGGAATTAAAAAGTCCTTCTGTTCTTACAGACGACCTGATTCTCTAGGGAAATGATGCTATCTGCCTTGATGAGGGGGCAGCGGGGAAAGGAAAAAAGAAAAAAAAACCTGCTTTTTTCTGGCAGAAATGGTGAAATTTCACCCTTCAGCAATTTGGTGAAAGCTGATAGCTGTAGACACTTCTCAGCCTGGGTAGCAGAGCAAAAGGCTGCACCATGTAAACTGGCAGACGCAAAGAGAGAGAGAGGAAAAAATTAAATTACACTTTAAACTGTTGGCCAGGCTGTCCAGCCCAGGGAATCTGCTCTGCCATGCTCCCTGCTTGCACAGGGCTGGTGAAAACTGGGAGAGGAGAAAACTGAGCTCATTTTTGCCAGCTGGGAATCCAGCACATGATAAAGCAGATCACTGTGAACCACTGGTACTAGGGGAAGGTGTGGTTTAATTAACCTGGCTCAGGTGCAGTCCTTCTTCCCTGTCTAAAACAAGAATCACATCACAGGGCAGACCAGCAAGGTTTAGTTCACCCTTGGAGCTGCAAATAGAAGCAAGGCCATGAAACAGATTTGGAGGTAAAGGAAATACAAGACAAGCCACAAAGAATCATGGTGGAAAATCCCAAGAAAGGGCAAAATGTCCTTGTTTTATTTTGCACAAATCAACAGTGGAAAACAGGTTTAATTTTAAAGCTGGAAAAAAGTTACATTGCCTTTAGATCAAGAGTCTTCAAGTGAACAATCCCTACTGACCATGCTTCTTTTCTTTTTAAATTCATGATGAATTAAAAGATTAACATTATTACCATTTAATTATTACATCATAATTACTATATAATGCATAATACTATAATGCATAATTACTATATACTATATACTCTTTTCAAAGCAGAGCATGCAATCTGAATTGCTAATATAAACTTTAAATTAGCATTGCAGATTATTATTATTATTATTATTATTATTATCCTTATAAGAATTATTAAATTTCAAATTAAATTTCGGGATTGTCTGGCTTTGATACAAGAAAAATATTCAAAGGTTTTTCCTTTAAGAATGGAAGTGAAGGTCCCTGTTTTTGGAGAGCCCTTACCTTAAACTAATGCAAGGCCACTGGGTCAGAAAAGTGATAACCATTTCCAAAAACACTGCCAGCTGGTCAGGGGCTTAAGTTTAAGAAAACTTAAGGAACAAGTTTAAGTTTAAGAAAATAAGTTGTGCTCCTTGTGTCTCTCCATTTACTAAAGGAGGAACTGGAGGAAACAGGTTCCGATATAGACACCTATGGATCAGTTCAGTCACTCACAGGCATCTTGTGCCATCTGAGACCTCATAGGTTTCCCCCCTGGCCTCCAGCTGCCACTCCAGAAGGCTGCTGGTTTCCATCAGTCCCATGTCATATCTGTCAGTGCTGTGCAGATGTCTTGGATATCCAGAAGTGCCTCCAATGGCATGAGAAGCCTGTGTTAAGGCAACCGAATTCTGCTACTCTAATAGGATTCAGCTTCAGATTTAGACAAAGCTCCAGATTTAGTTATTAAACACAGGCTTCTGGTGACGTTTGAGATGCTCCAACATTCCTGAGACATCTGCACAACACTGGCAGATGTGGCAGAAGCCTTACAGGAGACCCACAAGGTCTGGAGCAGAAACTGGAAGCCAAATGGAAAAACTTACAGCACCAGAAGTGGCACAATGTGTGTAGTGAAATCAATCTTTTATCAAGTCAACATAGCCAACAGTCTGGTTGACTGTCCAGATAATCAGATCACAGAATCACAGAATAATTAGGGTTGGATGGAACATCTGTTGATCATTCGGTCCAACCTCCCTGCCAAGGCAGAGTCACCTAAAGCAAGTTATATTGGGAACACATCCAGGTAGGTTTTGAATATCTCCAGAGAGGGAAGATTCACAACCTCCCTGGGCAGACAGAGGTGTCTGCTCCAAGATGAGACCGTCTCCTGCCCCAGCTCTGTTGACTGTATTGATAAGATCTCCCTTGACTTAATGGGAACATCAGTTCCCAGCTCATGTAAAGGCACTGCCTTGACAGATGTGGCTCTGAAACTGAATTGTAGCTCAGTGTTTGCTGGATGAATCTCTACTTCAGAGTTTAGGACTGAGTATCTCTACCAGAAAGTCCTCACTATTTCCACTGGTCTCTCAGGCACTCATGCATAAATAACATGGGAAGGGATCACATGTTTGGTCAGCTCAGAGTTGGACTTCTCTTTAAGAGCTCTGTTGCAGATTCATAGAATCATAGAATGGTTTGGGTTGCAAGGGACCTGAAAGATCATCCAATTCCAACCCCCTGTCATGGACAGGGACAACTTTCACTAGACCAGGTTGCCCCAAGCCCTATCCAATCTGGCTTTGAGTGCTTCCAGGGATGTGGCATCCAAAGCTTCTCCAAAGCCAGAGTTTCTTCCTAATATCCAATCTAAACCCACTCTGTCAGTTTGAAACCATTCCCCCTTGTCCTGTCAGTCCAGGCCCTTGTAAAAAGTCTCTCTCCATCTTTCTTGTCATCTGCCTTCAGGTACTGGAAGGCCACAATTAGGTCACCCCAAAGCCTCCTCTTCACCAGGCTGAACAATCCCAATTCTTTTTAGCCTTTCCTCATAGGAGAGGAAAATCCATCCCTTTAATAATCTCTCTTACCCTCCTCTGGACTCACTCCAACAGCCCAATGTGTTTTCTGTGCTGGCGACACCAGAGCTGGATGCAGGGGTCTCATGAGAGCAGAGAAGAGGAGCAAATCTGCACCTTTAGAGCTCAGCACAGCTCTCTTATCTAGTAGATTCTTCATATCTCACTTTATGGTCCTGTAGTTAATGTTGTCACTCGAGTCCACATGAGGAATTTCTTCAGTGTATCTACAACAGACTGAAGATGTTTCTCAGAGAGAAGGGGTGAGAAGAGTTGTATAGACATTCTCTGTAGCCCAGTAAAATGTTATTCTCCCCAGGACATAAGGAAATGTCACATCCTGCTGAACATCAGTGCCTTTCAAAGCTTTCTATCTCTGTCCTTAGTAGGCAGGATGTCTGTGTCTGTACTTCTGCAAAGGGTATACTTGGGGCAGATTTGAGGTTAGTTTAACTTCCTCAAAAAATCATTAACCTGGCTGAAGCAATTTTTTCAGATTTTTCAGATTTCAGGCCCTGATGGGGTCTGTGGGCAGGTTATGTCCATGGGAAATTTGGTCTCAAGGAGCTGAGCTTCAGTAACACACATGGCAAACAACTCCTCCAAGACCTCACTCTGCACATATGTAGCCAATGAAATTTTAATATTGAATAAAGGAATCACTTTGAAATTCCATCTACATGGCCTTTTCCTTCCTTTACAGCATTTCAGGGGTAACACAATAGCCAAGTAATGAAATAATAACAAAAATAACTCTAACAAGCTATGCTTGATTCCACTGCAGCAGAGCCTATAAGGGCAATCTTTTCTTTCTTTTAATAATGCTTTTATTGCACAAATTTAACAGAATTATGCCCTAATTATACTGGATTTTTTTTTATTTGCCACTGGGAGGAAATATAGCAGATGAAGCTCTTTGAGAGTGCATGGTTCATACAGCTGTATTAAATACTTCCAAGTGCTGTCTTTATGGTTGTTAACAAGTCAGGACCAGACACACATGCATTTTCTGAGTGCCTTTGAGGATGGCATGGATTATACTTGTATTTTTATTAGAGCTGCTCAACTCATTCACTGAGAAATAATGTCTGACCGTGCTTTCAAAGCTGGCATCTGTAACTCAAAAAGAGGCAAACAGAATCCTAAAACCAGACAAATCACATTGCACAGAGCTGGGGCTATAAAAACTAGTTGTTTCTATCTAGTTTAGACCACTATGTTTGGAATCAACACATGAAAATAAGCAGTTCCTGAGGAGCTTCGTTTCTCCACAGTAGGCAAGTCACCAAATGGATTCTCCAAAGATCCCTGTTTCTTTCCATCAGTTTTAAAGAGAGTTTGGGGTGACTGTTTCATGGAAATCTAATTTTTTGACATGTAACTTTGGATGAGGTGAATCCTAAAAAAAAAAAAAAAAATGTTTAATTCAAACTGAACAAATATTTAGCAGGCAGGGTAAAGAAAAGCCAGTCAAGTCTCCCAACCTGGGCAGATTCTGCACCTTCCTTCTCCTCCCAGCCTACAGACTGAGTTGCTCATTCCTGTCCTGCTGCAATCAGTGCATGCATATTATCCCCCCACAGATCACGTTACAAGCTGGCAACATGGGGAATTTAGATTTGGAATCACTTTGGCCTTGTGATATTTTGAGTGTCAAGTGTGAAACAGGTGTTTGATTTTCATAAAATTGTGATCACACATGTTAACCCGCACCAAAACAAGTAAAACAAAGTCATTACCCAAAACCAAAGGCACCCAAAGTAACTGGTTTTCAAATATAGGTTTTCAAAAGCCATAGCTTATATCCTCACTTCATGCCACTGCTGTAAATCCAGAATAACTTGAACAGTTCCATTGACAAAACAGGTGTTGGCTCTTGGACTGCATTCAAGTCCAGTAGTCCAGGTTTGATTACTGATTACTGATAAGACTCAATAAAGTTTAAACATTCAAATGTTTTGTCTAAATTTCCAAATCACGGCTCAGCAATCAATTTGCATTTAAAAGATAATTTTGATTTCTTTTCTCTCTTTGGCTAGATTGTCCATCAACAGGAGTTTACACTTCATCATCCTTTGGAAATGTTTGTAACACCTCACTATCATTGTAGCACAAAACAATCCAGAAGAGATCCCAACAGGAATAAAATTCCATTTAGAAATTGTCCAGTGTTTTTGATTTTCTTCCTAGTCATGACTAGGCTGTAATAGGAACAAGAGGTGAACAAGATCAGCTATTTAATATCAAGTCTCAGATTCCCAGCTTTGCCTGGTAATGTTTTCCTTCTTGTTCATTGAAGAGTGTTCAGCTGTCAGGGAAAGCAAGGTAGGTGGCAATTCATAGAATCCCAGAATCACTAAGGTTAGAAAAGACCTCTGAGATCGCTGTGTCCTAAACCAGCAATGCCAGGCCCACCTCTAAATCCCTAGGAAGAAATTTAAGTGATAAAGTCTGAAAGATCACAAGCATAAATCATTTATTATGTTTGCAATAAATGATATTTTTGCTAAAACTGGCAAATTACCAAAAATCATCAATCTTCTTTTCTTTTTTTTAAGAATTTATGAGGAAATAAGAAATTTCATGGAGACTGAGGAGAACCAGAAGTCCACCTGCCTAGTCAAAAGTACAGAATAAAAATAGTGCTGCATGAAAAAAGATGCTCATCAATTCCTCGTACAGACCAGTTAGACCAAAGAAGAATGTTCTTTTGGTGCTGTATTTACTCTGCAAGGCTTTGACTTCAATTCCCATCTCTACCCTATGATTTCTGTGTGACTCGGTTAAAACTTTTGTCTTCCATTTATTTTTGATTTTTCATATTTACAGTGGGAAAGATAATAGTTCTTTCCCCCATGAGGGGTTGTATTGCTCGTTATTGTTTGATAGATGTCTTCTGGGGATGTTTTAAGTAGGATCATTCATCTCTTGAGGACAAAATGACCTCCCCAAGTCCCTCTTGGCCCAGTTTCCTAAGCCTCTGTGGTTGCTTTTTAGATGCTGCAGCAATAGGGAGCACGTGATGACCTAGACAGATACTTTTAAATGACTCAACCAACAGAGCATCTGTGGGTACCTCTGGGACTCTCTCTCACAAATGATCTAACAGGCACTTAAGAAGTTTGTCGAAATATCCAACCTCATTTTGCTTTTGCTCAATTTCATCTTGTTGCCCCCAGTTATGAATCCGTGAGCCACCCTCAAGGATCCCTGTCCCTCCTCGCTGCACACATCCTTGAAATGCTCACAGAACTGCCAACGTCTTCCCACAACACAGTTGGGGACAGCAGGGACAGGCACCTCTTTGGAGCCCCCGAGCACTCAGGAAGAAAGCACACTGCCTGCAGAGATGCCCATGTGGATTGTCTATATTAGAGCAGCAAGCACCTGAGGAGAAACCCACCTGGTGAGTGAGGTTGCTTTCATTAAAAAAAAAAGGGAGAAAAAACATCAAATGGTGTTTGCCTTGCGATCTGAATTCAAGCACTTAATTAAAGCCAACAGAGGATTCTAAAGTGAGGAGAAAAATTAGAGCAACAACTTTTTAATTATGCTGTAGGCATTTTCTCTCTTCCTTATTCTTCCTCCAAAAATCAAACTCCTCCTCTAAACACACATTTAGACAAAGACAATAGAACAATATTATTATGGGATACAGCTTGCTTAGTGCTTAGCAAGCAAGTACTGCAAGTTGTCTGCACAAATCCATGACCTAAATAGCACTATCATCCCTTACCAGGGATCCCCAAGTCATGGGAACAGAGCAGAAGAAAGAAGGGATAGGAGGCAGCTCAAACAGTCGCTCCTTCCAGGAATCTCTACCAAGTGGAAAATCTTCCTAGTCACGCAGGAGTGTTATTCTTCCAGTGGTACAGCAAGTTGCTGACTGCCTTCCAGCAGTGGGAGAAATGAAGATTCCTGGCCTTCATGTCCTTCCTGTACCCATCTGCTGAAGCAACACGGCTCCAGCCTGTCAACAGCAAAGAGCTGGAACTGCATCACCCACTCTTGCTCTGCAGTATTACTGGCTGCATAACAAAATATTTTGCCTTTACAGACAGCAGGTGATTTTATATTTCTTGGGATGGATGGGGGAATGTTCATGTGGGTATGGACAATCTTTAAAAGGTCCTACTTTATGGCTGTTTCCAGAACCCCACAAAGCCTGGGGATCCTTTTAGCTCTTCCTAGGATAAAGTCATAGCACTAGAACAAGAAAAATAATTTGAGTAACTCTGTCTCCAACCAAACTCCTTTGGGTATTTTTACTTCTTCCTGAAGAGATGTAACTTGACCCAGACAAAGCATTGTAAAGCTTTGAGGCTCTTATTTTCGTAATAGAAATCTGTGGAGCTCTAAGATTACTGGTTTTTACAGCTCTGTCTGGACTGATAAACTCAACAGGGTTTGGACATGGCCTAAGCCAGGGTCCTTGTGTTTCTATACTGCTAAATTTTTAGGACACTCCCTTGCACGGATGTGACGTCTGCCAACTCCTATTCTCCCAGACAATGTCCCAGCATGTTTCATGGATGAGCTGGGACAGTCCTAGAAAAATCCGGTTTTATTTGGAGAAAATTTTATCAAACCTGGAATGTTAAAAAATGTAATAATAATGATCTTCACAGTCACGTGAAGTTTTTCCTTTTCTGATTTATTTTGCTTAATTTCTTTTAAGAAACAGGAGAGCCCAATGAAATCCCAGTTGGAATCATTCCTCTGTGCTCTATAAACCTCTCTGACATTTCACAGAACATTTCATTGCTCTGTTTTAGCTACTCACCTGTAATCATCCTGTCTCTTATCTATTATTACTGTCTATCTCATTTACTTAAATATCAATAATGTGATTCTTCTGAGGAAAAAAATCTGGATTTGGATTGCAGCATTTTGCTCTGACTGGGTTACATTTATATCTGAAAGGATGGGGACAGAAAAAAAGGGGAAGGAGTTGCAGAGGCGACATCAGTAAAACAAGTCCTAATCATGTGATCTCCCTTCCAAATGGTGAGATGAGCAAGATACTACAAAATATGTACAAATAAATATTTTTCACAAGTCACCTGCAAGATTTTAAATCTGGTTATAAAAAAAATGCCAAAAAAGAATCAAACAACCATGGTAAATATCCCATCTACCACATAATTCAGTAAGGCAACACTTTCTCATCTCCAGATCTGTCACTTGAAAAGTTCTGTCTGTGTGACACATTTTTGAATTTACCTTCTTTATGTTTTTTACTGTTGTTTTGGAGGAGTCTCAGGATCCAGGATGAATCATTTTCTATCCTTTTGCAATAATGTGTTGCAGGATCTTATCCTGCAACTTCGACACATCTTATTGGCTATTAGCTGCTTTCTCACTCTCATTGGCACAGCAAAAAATGTGTAGGGAATGCAACCTCAATAGCTGCCTTTCTTTTTTATGATCTTTGTCATTAAGATGACAAATATGGAACATCCCTCAAAACAGCATAATTTACATTTTTAAATGTGAGAAACTTACTGAGAATAGGGAGACAGTATATAACATGTCCAACCTTGCTCTGAAGGATAATCAAATGCCTCCTGAGTAATTGTAAAAATTTCCTTTTTTTGTAATGTTAATATTAAAAATAATTTCTTGGGATGAAGCCATGTCCAGAGTTGACATATAAGATGACAAGTTTAGTCTTGTGGATGTGATTCACAAAAATATCTGAGACAGATATAAGTATAGTCCCAGTCAAATCAGTGGTGAAATCTCAGTCAGAAAAGGATAACATTGAGTATTTTTGGAAACTTTCACTCAATGCTTTCAAGTGTGCTCTTTGACACATCAGCCTAGCCAGCTGCTGTTTATGTGGGCCCAACAATTATCTGCCATTAACCATTAATGAATTTATTCACTCAATAGCTCATTACCATGAAGCAAATATTTTTTTCTGTTTTACACAGCCATCCCAGAACTAAAGAAAGGTATAAAACTATCTGCCTGTGAGACTGATGCCCTTATTTAATCACAGAACATGGGAAGCAACTACAATCATCTTTCCCACATTGTCCTAAATATTACACTTATATCCTGGTGCTTAGGATCAAAGAATATCTCAGTTCCTTGCCCTCATATCCTCATTCAGTCCTTGGCTTTGTAGATGGGTGTGCCAGAAAGGGCCCCTCATATTCCCAGTCCCAGGGATTATTTTTGTCATATCAACTTTTGTCCAGAAGATACTAAAATAAGAATGCTTATTTATTCCATGCACACAAGTTAGGCATCACCCTCACCCTCCCTGATCTGATTTTTCAAATCATCTTCAGTAAATAAATTATGGAGGGCTTTGCAATAAGATTAACTTGGGAACAGCACTTAAAAGAGAATATATCTTTTCCCGCTAGCCCTTATCTTGTTGAACAATCATAATGGTTTGGGAAGTGAAAAGATAGGATTACCAATGCTGAAAAGTAAGAAAGTGCCTGTTGCACTAATCTGAAAGTATTTGGATTATTCTGTGGATTACTTCTGTAAACTTGTGTACACTGAGCTAGCAATGGTGCTGCGTATTTATACCCAAGGCAAATGAATAAAACTCCAGGCATAAGCAAGTGTGCACACACTGCTGGAGGAATCACAGGGTGAATTGCTTCCCTAGGAATCAGAGAGGTACCGCTGAATGCTGGAAAAAAAGAGAGACTCTTAGTTGCCTAACAACCTTAAATGCAAAAGAACTGATAAAAGGGAAAGTACATCTCCAAGCTGAAGACCCCAGACATGAGATGGATTTTCCTCTGTCTTGTGCTGGTGGTGTTTACAAGGAGATACTGCAGGACTGAAAAATTTTGGAATCTTTACAGCAAAGCTGAGGTCTGCACGTTTCGTTTTTCATACTGGAAAATCTGTAGAAAGCTATCTTTGAGCAGGGCTTGGGCTGTAATATGCAGGGGAAAAAAAATAAAAGGTAGATTCAAATTTTCTTTTATATCCTTTAGGAATAAAAGATGCCTGCATCACAAGTTATGGATAGTGCACATATGATTGTCCTGAAATTATGAGCCTGAACTAGGCTTTGGCCATACAAAAGTAATTTTTCCAATTTTCTTTGTTATTTTATCAATGTATCCTAATTTCTTCCTTTTTCCCAACTCTATTTTTGATACTCTCATGCTCTATTTTCCTCTCTCCTCACTGTCTCACTCTTGTGGGAAGAGATTTTGGATGACATCTCCAGCCACTCTTTCTTTCTTTCTTCTGCTGCAGGATAAACTCTCATTCCCACTGGAAAGAATTGGCACATGGGAAGCTGATCCTGTGGTTGTTCTGTTGTATCTTTCAGTAACCCTCAGTGACTTCCCTGCTTCACCTGTGTATTTTCAATCCCTCCACAAACATATTCCCAGTCATTCTTATTAATATCCTCCCGTTCCCTACAGTTTTTCACAGTTGTCCCCTGGAAGAAACAAAAACAAAAACAAAACAAAAAAAACAAAAAAACCAAAAAAAAAACCAAAAAAACAACAAAAAAAAAAAAACAAAAAAAACCCACAAAAAAAAAAAAAAAACAAAAAAACAAAAAAAAAAAAAAAAAAAAAAAGGAAAGCAAATTGCCAGACAGATTTGACTTTGCCTGTAGGATATTCCAAACTTGCTAATCTCAGAAAAGACACTCGAACACCTTTCACCCACTTTTTTTTGTCTACATTGCACTTCCAAATTTCTTCCTGTACATTCCCTTTCCTTTCAATGGGAAAAAAAAACAGTTTTAAGGGTGTAATTACATTACTCACTTTTTAAGGATGCAAACAATCCCACACCAGAGTTGTCTCCTCCCTGCTTCCATTATAGGGGATCTAAACAAATCCAGCACAGATATCTGCATTATAGACATCTGAGTTTTAGGCATCTATACTTGGCTGAATGTCACACTAAACCTGACCAACATGAGCCATTGATCTGTTCAAATGTCCTAAGCAACTAATAGGGCACATTCTCCCTTGCTTTACACCCCTAGGTAAATTCATGATTCCTAGCAAGACAAAATCCATCTTATTTTCAAAGACTAACATCATGCTATAAAATCAAAGGCCAAGTTTTACTGAGACATCATTAGAAACTTGGCATTGGTTTGTTTGGTATTTTAACCTCACTGCTTGAGCTCCATCAACACTGAACAGATTATGAACCACTGCAACACAAGAGATCTCCTGTCATGTCATTCACCTGCAGGTTAATGTGGTAATATAAAGATATAAAGAGGAGTCAGTACATCCATGTCCTTCATCTAATTTTAACTGGAGAAGCTCAAATATTCACAGTGCAACCTCAGGATGTTGTTGTGCTGCAGAAGAAAACTCTGGGCCAGCTGCAAGAGGCAAACCCAGCCCAAATGTATTTATACTCATCTCTTTCTTCTTTACATTTCAGTTTTGACTATTTTTAACTCTCCTGAAAATAGTCTGAAGTTATAGCAATGTCCTTGGAGAAATACCTTGCCTGAAAGAAACATTTGGTTAAAATTACAGTGGAAAACAAACAAGGCTAGCTGCTGCCATGTTTCCCTGAAATCCATTCTCTTCTGCTGTTAAGCAAGAGTCTCAGATCAGCAAAGAAATGGAAGATTGGGATTTTTGCTGGTTATGTGAGGACGGTGGTGGGGTGCTGTTTATCATTATTATTTAAATTAGTTTTATATCTTTAGAAGTAGCCAGACTAAGAGTTTCTCTGTCTTGCCCCTTTGTGGAGCAGGGATGGAGTATGACAGAGCCAATCTGCTTTGCTGAACCAGTCTGTCCTGCCTGGACAGGATTTTATGTTTTGGTGATTTATGTGGGTTATTTTCCCCTAAACTACTGCAACTCTGACAAGCAATTGCTACTCTTGTCTGTTCCATTGTCTCTACCACTTTCCTTCTTTCATGGATCCCATTTTCAGGTTTACCACCTTTCCTGAGTTTAAACTTCTCATTATCTCTCTACGACTCCCTGAAAGGAGTTTGTAGCCAGGTGGATGTCACGCTCTTCTCCCAGGCAACAAAGGCAGGACAAGAGAAAACGGCCTCAAGCTGCACCAGGGGAGGCTCAGGTTGGACATCACGAAGAATTTTTTTCATGGAAAGGGTGGTCAGAAATTGGAATGTGCTGCCCAGGGAGGTGGCAGAGTCACCATCCCTGAAGGTGTTCAAGGAATGAGTGGACGTGGCACTCAGTGCTCTGGGCTGGGTGATGAGGTGGGGATCAGTCACAGGTTGGGCTTGGTGATCTTGGAGGTCTCTTTAAACCTTGGTGGTTCTACGATTCAAAGATAAACAACCACTCCATGATTAGACTTCTGTCCTGAGAGGCTAAAATCTTTGTCTTTCATGAACATACAGGAGGATTGAGCCCAAATATCCCAACTTCCCCAAATATCCTGACTCAGCCACAAGGTGTACCTATATACCAGTGAACTACATCATTTCAGGCGCTGCTTTCTGGCCAACTCCATGAGCTGGTCTTTCCATACCATGAGACCCTCATAGCCTCAAATCAAGGTGCCTGCATGCAACCTGCTTGTGAGGAATACTGTCAGGCCCACCCCAGAATGTGAACTGTGTCCAGGAATTGTTTAAACAGTTGTGATTTTCCACGAGCAAAAGTGCACCAGGGCCCATAATGAGTTCTGTTGCCTGAATCTGAGCTTCAAGACTGTTTAATGTGCTGCAATAGATCCACTCAAAGAGATGAGCTACTGCTTTTATTTAAAGATTTTCAACCTGATACTTAATTTTTAATTTAATCCAAAAACTTTTTTTTGCTTAGTCAAATTCCCCTTTTCCTTGCAGTCAGTCAGAAAAGAAAGGAAAAAATAAAAGTAAACTTAGCTTAACCACATTAATCAGCATGGTTTGAAGAAAGAAAATATAACAAGGGAACACAGGAGGGCTTCAGCTGCCATTTAAATTGTTTTATGCCAAGACCATCATATTGCAATCAGTGAGTAACATAATTCTTACAATGCCTCCTATTTCATCCTTAGTTTTTCCTCCTTTTCCCTGATCTGACTGAAATAAAACCTGGAACAATTGGCTTCAGCAGTGCAAAGTCTGGTAGGAAGAGTGCACTATAAATACAGTGTAGAAAGATAAAGCTATTGCCTTTATTTGACAAGCTAACTGTTCCCCAAGCACTCATCCACCAGCCTTATAAAAGGAAATGTAGTTACTGAGGTCCAAATTCACCGTTGGTTTAAGTGTGTGCGATTCCACTAAAGTCAACACAATTGTATCCGTTTACTTTCATGGTGAATTGGGACCCAGACCTTTACTGAAGTAATAAAAGGTCAGTCAAATATACAGGCAAGAGACCAAAGCTGTGGCTTTGCTCAAAAGTTCTTGGCATAGGTGATAGTGCCAGTTAGCAACACAGCTGAACAGGCAGTGGAAGAATAATCACTGGGGAATATCAGCAAGTCACAGAGGTTTAGGGGCACATTACATCTGCAGATTTGTGATAAATAATTACAGATTTTTGCCTTCTGTAAATGCAGAGAAATATTTTTTAGCTTATGCTGGAACAGAAGTAAGGTGAAAAAATAATGAGGCTGAATACCTTTAAGATAATGTGGAATATTTGCATTAAAGGGCTAAATGAGTCTGATACTAATGAGTCTCTTGTACCATTACGTATATTTCCTTCTGAAGGCATTAGGTTCTGTGAGAAGAACTGAAAGTCTAAATTGGCTCATGAAAATGGCACCATTTGTCTCAGTCACTGTTGAATTTGGGATGCTCAGACAGCATTGCCTCGCCAGTCACATCTAAGGTAGCAAGAGTCATAGTACTTAGAAAAAAAATAAGGATGAGTCCCACCAGCTGGATATGACTTGATCTCATGGTCCCAGGATCTCGTTTACTCATATTATTACACTGCTTAGGAGCACAACAGGACATCAACCAGGAGATTCACATTGTCTAAGTTGAGTGTGTAGTTAGGAAACTAGTTTAAACAGCTTGTTTAAACTAAGGCTCTCTCTTTAGTCAATGGAGACTGTATAATTAGTAAAAGCAATTACCATCCTGATAGCAATTCTCTACAGCAAAGAGATTTGTGTGTTGCCTGTAGCACAAATGGAAGACTATGTGTGTGCAGGAGGACTTTGGAGGGCAATGCAGGGGGTGACCCACAGAGTCAAGAGAAAGCCACTAACGACCAATAACAATGATGTAAATACATTATGAAGCAATCTTACAACAGTGAACCTACATCAGTGTTATTCGCTATCTCACCCACATTTCTGGATCTCAGAAGGGACAACATGAAGAAAGTGACAAACATGCAATACAGGAAAGCAGCAAGGACACAAACAAAACTGCAGTGATAAGGAAACTTTCAGAATATACCAAACTTATATTTACTGAGAAATTGAAAATTTTTGTCGAGACTGAATAAAGTGGATTGAATTCATTCAAAAGCTAGATGGTTGGGCATACCAGTTGAGAGTAGGTAGTAAGTTTAAAATGGCTAGTAAGCCTATTAATCCCAGTTACCATCACTATTGAGGATTAAGGATGACAGATCTTATATAATGCTGAGAATATCTCAATCCATGTCCTCAGACTCTCATACCTCAGAGAAAGCTGGGAACACAACCTGCAATCTCACCTCTACAACAGAGAAAAAAGTTAATCACAAATCAGAGAACTATCAAAGGGCTGGAGCACTTCCATGGAGACAGGCAGAGAGAGTTGTTCAGCCTGGAGAAGTAAAGACTTTGGGATGACCTCATTGCAGCCTTCCAGTACTTGAATGGGGCTAGCAAAAGAAGGAGAGTGACTTTTCACATGGGCAGATAGTGACAGGACAAGGAGGAATGGGTTTAAAACTATTATCTCTCCTAAAAGATGAGAGATTTAGACTAGATGTCAGGAAGAAGTACTTTATTCAAAGGGTGGTGAGGCACTGGAACAGGTTGTCTATATCCCATTCCTGGAAGTGTCCCAGGCCAGGTTGGACAGGGATTGCAGCAACCTGGGACAATGGAAGGTGTCCCTGCCCATGGCAGGGAGTTGGAACAAGATGATCTTTAAGCTCTCTTCCAAAACAAACCATTCTGTGAGTCTATGTTTGTTTAATTTACTCCTAAAACCTTTTACTGATGGAGATTCCGTCACCTGCCCAGGCAGAGGTAGTCTACACGTAGAAAGTTTACCTAATGACTAATCTAAATCTTCCTTGCTACAGCTTAAGCCCATTGCTTCCCATTCTGTCCTCAGTGGATATAGAGGGCATTTCCTTCATTTTTGCAACAAACTTTTCCTTGGCTGCAGCCTGGTTTCCTCTCTCACTTCTATTTTCTTTGCTCATAAAATTAAAAGTAATTCTAAAATATGAGTATAAAATATTTGATATATACACTGATTCCACAGGCATTATAATAAGCAGGTTATTTGCAAGTGTAAAAATTGCATATGTGAGATTTTGAAGCCGTATGTTTGCTTTAAATGCATATTTTTAATTTTCATTTGGGATTGTTTAAGTTATGAGGCTTGCTTTAAAAATATTCAGGTCAACCAGTCTTCTCCTCCAACTCTCAAAGGGTTAAGCCCCTGGCTGATAATTCCCTTTGCAAGTCAGATCCTTCATTACAAGTAGAATCCTTAGAAGGGGACATATTTCATTTTTTAACTGGAGCATATCTAATGATCTGGGGAAAGCCCTGTCTCACAACATTTGATGTAGCCTCAGACAAGAAGAGCAAGGTGGCATCAGCCTCTTCCTATTTAGTCATGAGCCAAGGAGCTGCACCAGTGTACAAGTGACACGCAGAACACATGCATCAAAGTAGCAGCTCAATCTGTATGGCAAATAACCCTCTTTCGTGGCTCAGCATGGTTGCTGGCCCTGAGCTGTACTTCCAGTAATTGACATAGTTGCCCAATGCTAGAAAACAAACTCAGAAACTATTCTCATTAGACATCCCCCTGGTTTGCTACTCCGTTATTGTAAAACCCAAACACTGAGCTTCCTACCAGCGTGGCTCTGTTTTTAATTAGTTCGGATGGCACTGGGCGACGCGCCAAGGAAAAAAATGAACTTCCTGTGATTGAGGCTTGTTGCTCAGTATGTTGCTTCCTCCACACAGAGATTGTTTTCACAACATTTTCTGAAAAGGAGCTACTGACAGAAATAATATAAGTTTTTACTGCTTTTGATTTTTTTTTTATTCTGCCTTCCATGCTTATAAAAGGCAGCTCAAAGTCAAGGTTCCTTAAAGTTACTGTGTCATTATTTTGCCTTTGTGTGACTTGGCTGATTAAAGACATCCTAGCAGATTAATTTTTTAATAGAATAAGCACAGGATCCTGTTAAAAAAATTTAAGACCAAGGACTTTTTAGTGGCTTAAATAAATTAATTTGGATATGTTCAGGCATGGGGTGGGGAGGGACTTGAGGCTTATATTCAACAGCATAAGTTGTCACAATGTGAGTAGGGGTGAGGGAAATGGCAGATAAATGTGATTCAAAAGCAGAATTAGTGTCTCCATGTGAGAATGTGATGAGTCTTAGCAGTCTCCTTCATTTCTTCTTATGAGGCTTCTCAAGTTAATTTCATATGAAAGGCTCAAACACAATCATTTTGTTCCAGTGAACTGTAGGCAGGATTCACAGCCAGACACCTGTGTTTAAGGGTCTCAGAATGGCATGTCTGTGTTTGTGCTGCCCCTGATTCGAGTCAGGGAAGATGAAGATCCAGTTGATACCACCACTGGAGTCCACAGAGCAGTTAATCTGATCAAACGCAGGTAGGTATTTCTTGTGTGAGCTGAATTGCTTTCCAGGCTCCATTGACTTGTCTGGACAGGATCTCCACTAATCATGATGGGTTAGACAGCCAGAGCAGATGAACACATTCAAATTTCAGATTCCTGACTGCAGACCTACATAAGAGTAGGCGTCTGCCTGCAGGTGAGTGTAACTGCTCTCTAGACTCCCATTGACAACACTGATAAGTGCTTGATTAACCACCCACACACATGTATCCAGTGCTGTCTGAGATGCCCTCAAGCCTCATCCTGCATCCAGCTGTCTCTCTAGAAGAGCGTGGCTCTCCTGTAAGTCCAGGGTTATGTTTATCAATCCCATATGGGTGTCTCACAGGCCCCTCAATGTCTCAGGTGGGCACCAAAAAACTATGTCAAGTCAGATTTGAGCTCTCAATTTTTAGTGACAGCAATGAGAGACTGGGCACCAAGTACACATACAAATTCCCATGCTGTAATTACCAAAATTAGACAGCTGCATCAGGGGAGGAATGTCACCTGCTATGTGACTTTCCCTGGATTACTGCTACTTTATTTGATACACTGGTAATTCTTTCATGACTAATTCTGTGCCTTAAAATTTTCATATTAAAGGATGGTTTAGGAGAAAAGAGATAAACTCATCCTGAAAGCTTCTTGAACCTGGTTTGTACAGTTGGATGTCAGCTATGACAGCCTGTTTGCCATTGCTCAACTGATTTGTGGCAGCCTCATTTCTACAGGTATATAAAGACATAAAACAAGCAATCCAGCCAATTAAATTATATTGTCAGTCAAGTCAGAACAAAACCAGAAACAGTGTTTTTCTTTCTCTTTGTACTTCTGTAATTACTTGTTTTACTTTTTAAAAAAGGAGTATGAGATGCATCACAGCACATTAATGTGTAAGGATCACTCTGATGACATTTGAGAGCACAACAGGCCAGATTTCAGAAATGGCCTCTACTACAGTGGGTATAAAATGGCATCTGCAGACCATGCAAATAATTGGAGCACTAAACAGGATAACTGATTTCAATACTATTTCTTAGTTCTGCTTATATTTATTTAATTAATTTATTTTTAGGAAGGACACAGTATCTCTGAAATACATCTGTAAATATAGAATATCATCACCACTGCAAGTAAATTTTTTTCTGTTAAAAAAAAATGAAAGGATATTGAGACAGGTAGAAAACAGAAGCAAATTCTACCAAAAACTATTAAATAGAAAGACTCCAGAGATTCTTGAGCCCTGGATCACCAGAAGCAAGAAGAGCTACCTAGGAATTAGTGCCATGTACTTGGCACCTTATACAAGTCCTTATGCACTCTTTGTGGAGCTCAGTCAAACACAGGACACTTGACCAGCAGACTCGCTTTGCATTCAGTCCATACTGAGCTGATATTTTCCTCATGTTCCTTGGGAATATCCAATTCATACCCAATTTTGAGTAACAGCAGCTATGGCTAAGACAACTGGTCCTTCCCTTCTGACTTTGGTTGTCCTGAAAAGATTGCCAGTCAGGATGGCATTGAAAACTAAAGTCCTTCATCTCAGAGCACTGATTTTGGACTCTGGAGAAGTTTAAGAAGATGGAGAGTCTTGAAAGAAATTTCTATGAGCAGATCTTTATGTGCTTCAGTATTCTAGGGCCTACAAACACCAATACAATTGGTCTATCAACCATATTCCAAAATATTGCTCCACCTATTGTCCTTATATGAAAGCATGGGCTTGGTTTCCAACCACTCTTATGGAAGAAAGTTTGAGGATACAGAATCACAGAATTGTTGAGATTGGAACCTCTGGAGATCATCTTGTCCCATACCTCTGTTCAAGCAGTCATCTACAGCAGGCTGCATATTATCAAAACCACAAAAAAACCTAGATGGCTCTGGTTGAGAGCAGTAATGGGACACATCGGCATTCCACATCCAAGGCAAGATTTTGAGTGCAGAAGTCATGAGTCACAGGATGAAGTTTCTTCTGAACTCAACACCAGCATGTTGGCTTGCCTTGGCACAGGCACCAAGACGTAACTACAACCAGCTGCTCTTTTCATAGTTTCATTCATTTAGGGTAAAAAGCAAGGAATCTCTCTGGGGCTGGAAATATAACCTAAGTCTTACCTGGAAAAGCAAATACAAACTAGGTAGGATATCGATACCTTATTTATCTCAAAAGCTTCTGGCCCTGTGTCTGGGCAACTGAACTGAGCCCAGAGGGTTCACAAAATCACAGAACAGCAGAGTTTGGAAGGGGTGGCTCAACATCATCTAACCCAGCCCCCTTGCACAGAGTATGGTCACCTCGACCAGGTTGCTCAGTGCCATGTCCAGTCAGCTTCAGAGAAGGGTCTGCTTCTGTCTTATTTGGTCTCACCCAGGAGCCTTCTCTTCTCCAACCCAAATAATCCCAGTTCTATTCCTCTGTGTGAGAAGTTAAACAGAAGTTTATGAGTTCATATCTTATTATGTCCCATAGCTATGTCTTGAGTTTGGTCTAAACCCGAGATCCAGGCAGTGATGGATGGGACACATCAAGGTCCTGCTGTGCAGAACTCACCCATGAGCCTGATTTTCTCTCCCAGTATCATCCTGGCCATTATTTACCATTTCTTTATGTTGCAACATGGTTCCTCAGTTCTATAACAACTCTAGCTCCAGTCAGGAACCAGGCATAATGGTATTTCAAGAGCAGAAGGCTCCAGGGAGGCCTCAGAATATCTTTTAATAACTAAAGGAGCTCCAAGGGAACTGGGGAGGATCTTTGGACAAGGGCTTGGACTGACAGGATGAGGGGGAATGGATTTAAACCAAAAGAAGGGAGATTTAGATTAAATATTAGGAAAAATTTCTTCACTGTGAAGGTGGTGAGAAATTGCAACAGAGATAAAAGAAGCAAAAAAGAGAAGCTTTGGATTCCCCATCCTTGGAAGTGCTCAAGGCAAGGTTGGACAGGGCTTGGAGCAACCTGGCCTGGTGGAAGGTGTCCCTGTCCATGGCAGGAGGGTTAGTACGAGGTGAGCTTTCACGTCCCTTTCAGCCTAAACAATTCTATGATTTTTTTTTGCAGTATTCTTTAAAGAAAAAACTTCTCAGCAAAAACAATCCAACCATAAAACCTTTATGACTTTTGATTAAAATCTCGTGCCTTTGTTCTGTTATTTTTCATTTTCCTACCCAGGTCTTGGCGCCTTTTCTTTCAAGAATTTCACAGAAAGGCCCTTTCAAATCATGCTTTTTCTGTCTTAGTTCTCCAAGGATTTTGCTGAAAGGTGGTATTTTGTGGTCCTGATGGTATTTTAGGTGCCCCAAAAAGCATGTAGTTCTATCAGCCTCCTTCATAAATCTGAATTTTCAAGTGGTTTTCTAGGAGCTATACAGGTTGGCTTAATTTACAGTGTTCCCCCCTGACTGAACAGGGTATCAGAATCTAGTCCTTAAAATCTGTGCATTTAGATTTAGCTTACACAGAGCAAGTCTCAATCTTCAGTGCTGAAATTCCAAAGCAGGCACTGGAGTTACACGAGGGATTAATTTGATTCTGTATTTAGATTAATAGTACTTGTATAAATACTGACTTAGAGCTGATGTCAATCTTTTATGCTAATTGCTAGTTAGACCCATACAAAGACAAGCTTTGCTTGGACCACTTTTGTAAGATTGTTATCTATCTATTGTGGAGAGATTTACATTTGCTTTCCATTAACATTAATAGGAGCTGTCCACATAAATCACTCATCGCCTGTAAGAAAAGATAAAATCCTACTAAGTTCAGAGAACACAGGCTTTCCCAATCGAAAAATCTATTAATAATAAAACCCCTACCATGTAAATATCTGACATCTGAACTGTATAGTAAATAAAGTGGTCCATGAAGTGATTGCTTCAAGGGGAAGCAATGCTTGGCTAGCTCCAAACTATTTTTAAAAACTCACATAAATCCTCTGGTATTGGTAAAAACATAAATAAAGCAAACAGCTGCAGAGAAAGGAGGAGGAGCAGGAGCATAGTAATTTCAGTTGTTATTTTTATTTGCCTTTATTTTGTTCTACGAGGTAGTGACAGATCCAATAAAACACCTTGTTTTACACACAGAGAGGACAAAGATTACTAGAAATGATACAAAAACCTCTTAGCTAATCCAGATGTAACTGG